>NC_142934.1:13113486-13115986 GCF_046866305.1 Octopus bimaculoides | reverse complement strand
GACAGAGTCCCTGTCAGATCTATAGATGTGTGCTTGAGTCCCACGGGCTTCGACTTTTTTTTTAATCGAAAAGGGTTTTCCAACGTAATACTTAAATGCTATTATTTATACGTACTTCGAAATCCAATTCTAAAATAGAATTATTTCTCGAAAGTTTATACATTCTTCTATATATAAAAAAGAATTTATTATACGCTAAACTGAATTATTTTTCTATCAGATAACAACGAAACGATGCTAATCATAGGGATAAAAAACATATTCATCTCATACCTCCTCTCTGTTTTCATATTTTATATACTCCTAACAAAGTAATCATTAATAATTGGACCGAAAACATCTCGTTGCTAAAAGGCTTAGTGAACGATTCTCTTCCAGCCTAGCTGTAATAATCTTTTCTACTCTAGGCACAAGGCCCGAAATTTTTGGGGAGGGGGCTAGTCTATTAGATCGATCTCAGCACGCAACTGGTACTTAATTTATCGACCCCAAAAGGATGAAAGCAAAGTCGACCTCGGCGGAATTTGAACTCAGAACGTAAAGACAGACGAAATACTGCTAAGCATTTAGCCCGGCGTGCTAACATTTCTGCGAGCTCGCCGCCTTAAGCTAGCTGTAATAATATTTGTTGTCAACAAAATTAAAGTTCGGGCTTTAAACACCAGACTGTTCCGTCAATTATGTGAAGAAAATGGTGAAGAATATTCTAAATTTGCAACTGCGAAGGAATAATTTTACCCTCACTCAAGCAAAAAATGCAATCAACAGTTTCATAAACATATTCAGTCTGTACAAACAAAACCTAGGAAGGAAGGAATTTTGTCAGTTTCGTCCATGAAAGCATTTCCCATGTATTTATTGAATATGATTTGAGAGCCTGTTGTGTACATCAACAGCAACTCAGTGATGACTTTCAGACAAGATTTAAGGATTTGATTGAACTGAATAGTCTTGACTAGGTAAAGAACCCATTTATGTGCAAAGCAGAGGAACAAAAAATTGATTTGCAGGAGGACATTGTCGAGGTACAATGTGACGAAGAAGGAAAGATGATTTCTGAAAATCAAGGCCTGTGTGAAATGTGGTTGCATTGCAATGGGAAATTTTCTTTACTGTGGAATGAAGCAAGGCTATTTTTTCATTGCAGTCCCATCATCATGCCTGGTGGAGAAGGGATTTAGCGCGGTAAACCAAATTTTAGCTAAAAACAGAAACCGACGGGACGTACAACAGCGTGGTGATTTACGACTTCTTTTGTCAAATTTAGAACCAAATATTCTTAAACTTGCTGCTGATCATAAGAAGCTGGGATCACACTGATGTACACATATCCAATGCAATCGGTAAATATTGCTGTAAATACACACGTATGTAAAATCTTGTTCTATTTCTAAATAATTCCTAAGAAAGATTACTTCGTTAGCGCTCATATTGGAGTGGAGTGGCGGTAAAGGTATCCAAATGTTCTAAGGAGGGCGTTTGCCAAAAAAGGTTGGGAAACACTGTGTTAAAGATATTGTTTAATCCACATTATTATCTAGTTGTTATATTATTGTTATTTCCGTTCAGAACAGGTTTGAACATTTAATGAAACCTTTTTTGTGTCATGTAGTTTGTGGAAAGGAAAATTTAGAAACATTTTCTGACCACATGTTTCTATATGTTCACTCAGTGGAATTTGGCGAATCTTAGTGTTCCGGATTTGTTGTCTGTGAACTCGTGAGCGTTCCGATAATGCATTCCCTGTCTCGCCAATGTATGGTTCCTCGTAATCAAGGCATTTAATACAGTAGATCAAATTTCTGCTTTTGCAGTTCATATCTGCATTCGTGAAAATTTGTCCACTTTTTGTTCTAATGAATCAACCAGTATGCATGTATTGACACGTTCCACGTCTGTTATCATGACACTTGGATACTGTGAATGTTTTATCCTGTTTGCTCATGTTGAGTTTTACCTACAGTCAAAAGTTAAGTGCTAGGTATACTCAATCTAGAAAACACATAGTAGTGCTCAATTGTTTTAAACTTAGTTTATTAATTTTTAATCCAGGACTTGACCACTGTGGAGCAAGTGCTAGATTATGAATTTGGAATTAAAAAAAAAATAACAAAATAAAAACAAACAAACAAACATAATGCCAACAACCTTTGGTTTTTTCATATTGTGTGGAATTTATGTGAAAGCCTTTAGACACAAAATGCAAAAACTTCTGCTACAAAGATTTTTGACATTCTCTTTTTTTTTTTTTAAGAATTCTAAGTATTCTTTTATTCTTCTACTTGTTTCAGTTATGTGACTGCGGCCATGCTGGAGCACCACCTTTAGTCGAACAAATCGACGCCAGGACTTATTCTTTGTAAGCCAAGTACTTATTCTATCGGTCTCTTTTACCGAACCACAAAGTTACGGGGACGTAAACACACCAACATCGGTTGTCAAGCGATGGTGGGGGAGAAACACAATCGCACAAATACATACATACGTGTATATATATATA
>NC_142934.1:13093486-13108486 GCF_046866305.1 Octopus bimaculoides | reverse complement strand
AATGAAGATTTGGCTTGAAAGGAAAATCTCCATCTTCAAACTTATCAAATGAGTTAACTACCAGGAAGCAAACTGTCTACTTTCCCCACATCAAAATGAAAGCGGTGGTTCGATCAACACGATGGAGTTGGGTGATAACTGGATCCGTCTGCACATGATAGTTGTCCTTCAACAAACCGACAGTCAGGAATGAACAAACACTACAGAGTGCGTGCCAGACATGTTCGCTTGTTACAGGCTTCAACACTGCCATACCTGTTTATCAAAGGCGACGAGCTGGCAGAAACGTTAGCACGCCGGGCGAAATGCTTAGCGTTGTTTCGTCTGCCGTTACGTTCTGAGTTCAAATTCCGCCGAGGTCGACTTTGCCTTTCATCCTTTCGGGGTCGATAAATTAAGTACCAGTTACGCATTGGGGTCGATGTAATCGACTTAATCCCTTTGTCTGTCCTTGTTTGTCCCCTCTATGTTTAGCCCCTTGTGGGCAATAAAGAAATAAGATACCTGTTTATCAAGAATAACCTTAGAAATTTTGAACTGTCAGGCCAAGGACTTTGGTAAATTGTCCATAACCTCCAACCTGAAAATCTTCCAGAAGTGACTTAAGATTTAGACTGTCTTCATCGATACTCAGAGTCAGTCCCATACCATCGTCGCTTAAAATCTCTCCAAACTCTCTACAGAATTAAAGGATCGACTTTCCCTTGACCTTGTCACTCAGCTGGTAGAGTGCAGTGAAATCTCGGTGAATCTCGAAGGTCAAACGATAATAATAATTATAACCCTTTCTACTAAAGGTACAAAACCTGAAATTCGCGGGAAGGGGACTAGTCGATTACATCGACCCCAGTGATTCACTGGTACTTAATTCATAAGGAAGGTAAAGTCGACCTTGGCGGAATTTAAACTCGGAACGTAAAGACAAACGAAACGCCACCAAGCATTTTGCTCGGCGTGCTAAAGAGTCTGCCAGCTCACTGCTTTGAAGATGATGATAGCAATAATAATAATAATAATAATAATAATAATAATAATAATAATAATGATAATGATAATAATAATAATAATAATAATAATAATAATAATAATCTTTTACTCTTTTACTTGTTTCAGTCATTTGACTGCTGCCATGCTGGAGCACCGCCTTTAGTCGAGCAAATCGACCCCAGGACTTATTCTTTGTAAGCCTAGTACTTATTCTATCGGTCTCTTTTGCCGAACCACTATATTACGGGGACGTAAACACACCACCATCGGTTGTCAAGCGATGTTGGGGGGACAAGCAGATACACAAACATATCCACACACATACATATATATATATATATATATATACGACGGGCTTCTTTCAGTTTCCGTCTACCAAATTCACTCACAATGCTTTGGTCGGCCCGAGGCTATAGTAGAAGACACTAGCCTAAGATGCTACGCAGTGGGACTGAACCCGGAACCATGTGGTTGCTAAGCAAGCTACTTACCACTCAGTCACTCCTGCGCCTATAATAATAATAATAATAATAATAATAATAATAACTAACTAACTATTATTATTATTATTATAATTATTATTATTATCATTTCAAATTTTAGCACAAGGCTAGCAATTTCGGAGTAGGGGGAGTGTTCAACTGGTATTTGTTTTATAGACCTCTAAAGGATGAAAGGTAAAGTTGACCTTGGCAGAATTTGAACACAACGTAATGACGAACGAAATGTCGCTAAGCAGTGTGTCCAACACGGTAACGATTCTGCCAGCTCGCCGCTCTAATAGTTTCAAATTTCGGCACAAGACCAACCTTTCAGGGGAGGAGTTATAAAAATTTGCTACAAATTTCAGGTGAAAGGGTTACTCGATCAAATCGGTCCCAGAACTTCGCTTGTGTTTTATCTTATCGATTCTAGAAGGATGGAAAATAAACATGGACTCGGTAGTATTTGAACTCAAAATGTAAAAGACAGACAGAAGAACTACCGCGCCGTATTTCGTCCGACGCTGTAACGTAATATTGGCACAAGGACAGAAATTCGGAGATGAGGGTCATTGGGGAAACAAATTGACCTCGTTGCTCGTCTGGTAATTATATTTTCGCTTTCGTTCCGGGAAAGGATAAGCAAAACAGACATGGCCGTTTGGCTCATAAGCTTGCTTTGCAGCCACGTCGTTTCGGGTTCAGTCCCACTGCGAGGCACTTTGGACAAGTGTCTTCCATTAGAGCTCCGTGCTGACCAATGCCTTGTGAGTGAATTTGGTAGACGGAAACTGTATTGAAGCCTGTCGTGTGTGTATGTGTGTCTATATATATATTTATATATCAAAAAGATGTATTATAATATTATTCCACATGTACAAAAGCAGCCATACCAACATTCCAACATCCCTCCATCATCAGCTGCCCCACGGATATCATTATGGTTTCGACACCTGGGCAGTACCATTCAATCCGGCGGTTCAACAGCACTAAAAGAGGTGTTGTTTGGGAACAAACATACCAAAGAAACCACAACTTTCAAACACATTTACACTATGTACAACAATATCGGTAACTAAATTCAACAAGTAAATCTATAAGTAACCAACTCCTAAATATGTAACTAAACAGCGACGGAACCTTTAAGTCATGCAAAAGTATTCCCTGCAATCTTCCGTAGAATAAGGTAAAAGTTAAAGCTTAATAACCACATTCATTCAATCTAAATATGGGCAGGATTAAACACTAACTTTGAAATTAAACTACAATATATATATATATTGCTTCCCAAGTACATGGTTCGGGGTTCAATTCCTCTGTGTGACACCTTGGGCAAATGTCTTCTACTATAGCTTAGGGCCGACCAAAAGCCTTGTGAGTGGATTAGGTAGACGGAAACTGAAAGAAGCCTGTCGTATATATATATTTATATATTTATGTGTCTTTGAGTCTGTTCTCCTCCCCCTTTCCATCGCTTGACAACCGATGTTGGTGTGTTTACGTTCTCGTAACATTAGCGGTTCGGCAGAAGAGACCGATAGAATAAGTACTCGGCTTACAAAGACTAAGTCCTGGGGTCGATTTCTTCGACTAAAAGGCGGTGTTCCAGTATGACCCCAGTCAAATGACTGAAACAAGTAAAAGAATAAAAAAATATATTTATATATTTATGTGTGTGTGTGTGTGTGTATTTATTTATGCTTGTTTTTGCGTTTGCCACCCCATCCACCTCCGTTTGACAGCCGGTGCTGGTTTGTTTACATCGCTGCAACTTAGCAGTTCAGCAATAGCAGGCTGATAAAATAAGTGTCAGACTTCAAAAAACAAAAAACAAAAAAAAGCTCAACATGTACTGGGGTCAATTTGTTCGACTAAAAACCCTTCAAGGCGGTGCTCCGGCATGGCCGCAGTCCAATGACTGAAAGAAGTAAACGATATAAGCTATAAGATATATTTGTCATTATACATAATTATACATTATATATTATTATAATATCATAATAAATAATGATATTAATTGTATACTACAAACAGGTAAAAATAACAATAATTATAATAAGATTTTGTTATTGATGTTTCGTTTGGTGTTGAAGTTTAGCGTACATACCTGGTTTGCCACTGGCATTTCGTTACTTTCGTTAATCTGTTGTTGATGAATGAGTTGGTAGATTCCAAAGAAAGAAACTGGAGTTGTGTGTCTGGTGAAGTCGTTGATTTTTATGTTGTCCGGTTAACCTTAGCGAGAAGAAAAAAGTTGTTGGAAAACAACGGCAAATAAACAGCGGCAATGACAAAAAAGAAAAAAAAAGAGAAGAAATGACAATAATGAAAATGAAAATAAAGAATAAACAATAACGTGAATAAAAGTAAGGAAAATATATATGTATATGTATGTATGTACGAAAACAAAAATATAAATAATGTAAATTTTCAAAGAAAAATAAGTAAAAAGAAATGATTTTCAATAGCAAAGTCATAAAAAGAAAGAAAATTAGAAAGAGACCAATAGCAACAGAGAAAAGAAAAATAAAGAAAGATATTGAGAGAGGGGGAGGAAGAGGGAGAGAGAGACAGAGAGAAAGAGTGAGGGAGGGAGAGAGAATAGAGGGAGGGAGAGAGAATAGAGGGAGGGAGAGAGAATAGAGGGAGGGAGAGAGAATAGAGGGAGGGAGAGAGAATAGAGGGAGGGAGATAAAGGTAGAAGGAGGGAGAGGGAGGGTGTGGAAGAGGGAGGGAGAGATGAAGGGTGGGAGAAAGAAAGTGAAAGTGGCAGGAGAGAATATGTGTATAGACAGGTGTGTGTGTGTGTGTGTGTGTGTTTGTCTATGTATGTGTGTGTGTGTAAATAAGTTGACAGATAAAGATATTGATACGGTGTGACTGAAGTTGTATGTGTGCGAATGTAAATATGCGTGTGCGAGTATGTGACTGTGTGTGTGTTTGCGCATGTATATGTGTGTGTGTGTGTGTGTGCGCACCTGTAACAGTGCTTGAGTGAGTGTTTGCGTGTTTATGTGTGTGCGCGTGTGTATGTGTGACATTGTGCACGTGTGTCAGTTCTTGAGTTTATTCATGAGTGTAATTGTGTGCGTGCGTGTGTGTGTGATTGTATGAGAGTGTGTACGTGTGAGGGCGTGTGTACGTTAGTGTGTACGTGTGAGAGTGTGTGTAAGAGTGTACGTGAGGGTGTATGTGTGGTGATCTGTATGTGAGTGTGGGAGTGTGTGTATGTGAGGTTGTGTGATCGGCGCCGCTCCTCGCTGGATAAATGAAAATGGACTAAACTGCTGTTTATTGCCTATTCAAATATAAAGTATTTACAAAGTAATCTATTATCTCAACACACACACACAGATATATATATACATATACATATACATACACACACACACACACACACGCTCGGAGCCACGCCCCACATTTACATGTCTACACATAACCGGAGCATATGCAAAAATACACACAACAAACATGGACACATGCTCACGTACACATACACCCAAACACACACATACACACGCAATTACATCTATCTATCTATCTATCTATCTATCTATCTATCTATCTATTCTTTTATTGTTTTATTTGTTTCAGTCATTTGACTGCGGCCATGCAGGAGCACCGCCTTTAGTTGAACAAATCAACCCCAGGACTTATTCTTTGTAAGCCTAGTACTTACTCTACCGGGTCTTTAGACGAACCGCTATGTTAACACACCAGCATCGGTTGTCAAGCGATGGTGGAAGGGGACAAACACAGACACATACATACATATATACATCTATATATATATATATATATATATATATATATATATATATATATATATATATATATATATATACGACGGGCTCTGGTTGGCCGCAGGCTATAGTAAAATATATTTGCTCAAGGTCTCACGCAGTTGGACTAAGTCCGGATCTTCTTCCGATAGAGCCACTCCTGCGTCTATTGTATATATATATATATATATATATATATATATATATATATATATATTGAATATGTATATATATATATATATATATATATATATATATATATATATATATATATATATATATTGAATATGTATATATATATATATATATATATATATATATATATATATATATATATAGGTGTTGGACAAAATAATCGAAACACTTAACAATTTCAAACAAATTATTTTAATATGGGGTAAGACCGCGTTTGGCAGTAATTACAGCTTTGGCAGTAATTTTACGAGGTATGGACTCGTACAAAGTTTGAATTGTTTCCAAAGGAATTTTTGTCCATTCTTCAGCTAAAAAAGTCTCCAGTTCCTGTAGTGATGTTGGTGGAGGATATCGACTCCTTACTTGTTTTTCTAAAATACACCATAAATGTTCAATAATATTGAGAACTGGGGACTGTGGTGGCTAGATAAGATGTTCAACTTCACTAGAATGTTCCTCGTGCCATTCAGCAACAACTTTAGCTGTGTGAATTGGAGCATTATCATTCTGAAAGATTGCGTTTCCTCCTGGAAACAGTTCCGCAACCAAAAGATGAATTTGATCAGTTAAAATGCTTAAAAAATCTTGACTATTAATTCTGCCACGAAGGGAAACCATTAAGCGGGCGGATTTCCAAGATATAGCCCTCCAGACCATCACAGATCCTCCTCCATGTTTAACAATTGGAAGAAGTCAGTCTGGGTCAAATGCTTCTTTTGCCTGTCTCCATACGTATACTCGGCCGGTGGTCGTAAATAAGGTAAAGGATGACTCGTCCGAGAAAATAACATTCTTCTACTGCTCTAGGGATCAATTCTGTAGATTTTTACTCCACTCTCAACGCTTTGCAACGTTTGTTTTTGAAAGTAGTGGTTTTTCTGATTGCAGCCCTCCCGTGAAATTCGGCTTTGTACGGCCCCCGGCGAGCAGTTTTTGTGGAAACTCGAGGTTCTCGAGGTGGTCATTAAGCTCTGCAGTAATTTTGGGAGCTGTACTTTTGTGATCCTTTCTAACAATTCGCGTAGGAGTCCGACAGTCCCTATCTGAAAGTTTTGGCTTTCTTCCGGAGTTTTGTTTCGACGAGGTTTTTCCCTCTTTCTCAAAGGCTGTCATTACTTTCGAGATAGTACTTCTTGATACACCAAACTTTTCGGTTGTTTTCATTATACTATCACCTGCCATACGAGCACCAATAATTTGACCTCTTTGAAAGACCGATAGATCCGTCCTTTTGATGAATTTTAATTACCCTTTCCTGATGATTTCTGATAAGAAACAGCAATTTTAGCTAAACGTATTAAGCAACACTAATAATAATTCAAAAAACATAAAAATAAACAAGCTTTTGACGGTTTTATAGATATTTCAAAATTATGATGCTATGATGCTAGGTGTTTCCATTATTTTGTCCAACCCATGTATATATATAATTGACAGCAGTGTATTTTCGGCGATTTAAATAAGAGTTTTGACTGTTATTTCCAGCAAGTAGACATACTTAGTATGTCCTTTGATTAATTTTAATCCTTCAGCTATTTAATGCTTTTTGGGGCCTGCAATCGCCTATATTATTGATTCTGATATTATCATTTTGAATTGTTACACTTGATGATAATAGAGTCAGTAATATCTTCGCAAATATAAAATCTCCTCTGGTCTGTCTCAAATAATCTATTCTGTTGATACTGATCTATTCTTTTCTTATATCTGGAGAGCTTGCCGGTTACTGCTATGATACTCTGTTTCACATCTTCTATCACTATCCCAAATAGCTACTAGAAGATTAGATTGTTGTTGTTGGCACTCCGTCGCTTACGACGTCGAGGGTTCCAGTTGATCCGATAAACGGAACAGCTTGCTCGTGAAATTAACGTGCAAGTAGCTGAGCACTCCACAGACACGTGTACTCCTTCCTGCATAGATCAATAAGTTAGTGATTCCTATATTTTTAGTATCTATTCTACTGATAACAGAATCTACTTTCCTAGATGTTTTGAATTTTCCATTTCTTTTTATAGGTTTTATTGTGTTTACAGTTTTCGTAATTGTGCAGTTTGTATATATTGGCAGCTGCTTGTCTCCTTAATTTTTATCGTGCGTTTAATTTGTTTACACATTCAAGTAGTCAGGGAGAAAAGAAGGGTAAAATTTTCATAGAAAATTGTAGATATTAAAGTTTTAAATTTTCTAAAGATGGTCGTTTGTACGCCCGGCCAGAGAAAACTGTAGAGTTTTTGCAATAAAGAGGATGTTTACATTTTCGAATATTCGGGGAGAAAGGAAAGGAAAGAAAAGAAGGGTAAAATTTTCACAGAAAATTGTAGATATTAAAGTTTTAAAATTTCCTAAAGATGATTGTTTGTATGTCCGAACAGACAATAAAACTGTAGTGTTCTTACAATAAAAAGTACGTTTACATTTTCGAATGTTCAGGGAGAAAGGAAAAGTATTCATAGAAATTGTAAATATTAAAGATTTTTTAAAGTTTTTAAAGATGATCGTTCAGAGAAAATTGTAGATATGTAAGTTTCTAGACTTATTTTGAGGGAATTCTAAAATACTCACAGGAGATTGTAGATGTTCTAGTTTTTGAATATTAATTTTCAGTTGTTCTGCTGGGTTGTATTAGTGTTTCTGTATCTCTGACTGCCGACTGGTTAGAGCATGTCCAGCCGCTGTCTTACAGGAGGGACCTATAAGGATTCACACGTGGTGTATGCAGCGGAATGCATCAAACACAAAATGATTTATGTTGGTTGTACAATAGAACGATTACAAAAAAGATTTAACGGACACAGCTACGACCTCAGGCAAAATAACACTGGTTCCACGGAACTTGCGGAGCATTTCACATCATATGGGTGTAAATTTGAGGAAGACCTGAAGGTCTACATTCTCAAAAGAATACTCTTACTCCACTGCAATTTCAGTCCTCAAAACTCATGAGGATAGATATATTTGTGAGCTGTTGACATCTCAGCCTGGAGGAATTAATAAAATGGCAGGTGAATTCCACCATAATTACACTAAACTTTTTGACTGAATAATTTTTTCCCCACAATTCTCTTCATTTTTTTTCTTTTTTTTTTCTTCTTTCCATCCTTCTGCTACTTTTTGTGAAAGACCGAAGACTGATGACGTCATTTTACTTGGAAAGAAAAGCAGTTGTTCCGGTTTAATTATGAATGTTTCAGCATTTCCTATCTTTGAATTTAATTTCATTTGACATTTTTCATTCGTTTCATTTTCATTTTGATAAACAGAGTTAATCTCTATCTATTACCAACAACAGTCGCACTCTTCTTATTGTTTTGTTTTATTACCCCCCGCCTTAGCGAAGGCAGAGGTATTGTTTTCAGTCGTGTTTGTTTGTTTGTTTGTCTGTGGACAAGATATCTCAAGAACCGCTAGATGGATTCGGATGAAACCTTCAGGGACGTTTGGCCTCGTGACTGGCACGAACTGATTAGATTTTGGGGTCGATCCGGTACCGGACAAGGGTTCTGGATTATTTTATGTTATATTTACTTTACTTTAAATGATTACAATCTAACGTTAACTTTCAAGTCTTTCTCGGTTATCTCCCTTTTAGCCGTAACTATTTTCTACTTCCACTTTTACATTCCATGACTACCATTGGGATCAATCAGGTACCGGACAAGGATTCTGGATTATTTTCCCGTTTTTTTCTTTTCTTTTTTCTTTATTTTTGAGAGCGGTTAGGTTCGTTTTTAGTATATATATATATATATATATATATATATATATATATATAGTTTTAGGGAAAATAACCAAGTTTCAAGAACTCATCGATGAAAATCCACTATCACATATAGAAAAATTAATAATTAAAAGCACAATAAATGAGTTCTTGAAACTTGGTTATTTTCCCTAAAACTATATATTTTATATATATTTTATCTATAAAGCTCAATTTAATTTTAATTTTTTATAAATTGATTTTAATTGAGTTTTTACCTGTAATTTTGGATTTTGTCCCTAATATTATTATATATATATATATATATATATATATATATATATATATATATATATATATATATATATATATATATATATATATATATATATATATATATATATATATATATATATATATATATATATATATATATATATAACATATAGTATAATTTTCAACAGGGAAAACTTTAGCCATTTCTGTGCAGACTGAAGAAAAAAAAATGACAGACGACCTTATTCGATTTTCGAACCTTATTGGGTTCTCATCAGAAGCGTCTACATCATTCAGACAACCTCCAGAGAAACAAGCAGCCAAACTGTTTATATACTCAACAAATGCAGCAGTTACTCTGTGAAGGAGTTCCTAATTTGCATACCGAAAGTATTTAACACTTTATAAATACCAACAACATATATATATATATATATATATATATATATATATACACTCTATGAAGGAGTTCCTAATTTGCATACCGAAAGTGTTTAACACTTTATACATGTATGTATATTTGACTGTGTATGTGTGTGTGCACGCACGCGTGTGTGTGTTCTTTTATTATTTTACTTGTTTCAATCATTTGAGTGCTGCCATGCTGGAGCACCACCTTGAAGGGTCTTAGTCGAACAAATCGACTCCAGGACTTATCTCTTTACGCCTAGTAATTATTCTATTGGTTACTTGTGCCGAACCGCTAAGTTACGAGGACGTAAACACACCAACATCGATTGTCAAGCAGTGATGGGTAGGAGGGGGCAAACACAACAAAGATACACACACATAGCTATGTGTATATATATATATATATATATATATATATATATATATATATATATATATATATATATATATATATATATATATACATATATATATATAACAAAGATACACACACATAGCTATGTGTATATATATATATATATATATAGATATATATATATATATATATAGATATATATATATATATATATATATATATATATATATATACATATATATATATATATATATGTATATATGTATGTGTATATATGTATGTATATATATATATATATATATATATATATATATATATATATATATATATATATATATATACATACACACACACACACATACACAACCGTGTGGTTGGGAAGCAAGCTTCTTACCAATATTAGCAGAAAATAAAATAAAAGAAATAAATCAATAAAAGAAAAAAAGAGAGAAATAAATAAAAAAGATGAATCCTAGAAGATAACACTCAAAGTTACCATATTCCATTGATGAGGAATGAAGACAATGAATTCAATAACTCGGGCCTTGAATAGGGAGGAATAGGGAGTGCTTCCTTGATACTATACAGACTGGGTTTCCGGTTGATAGGCCGTTGATATTAATTATAATGTTAAGTACTCATGGAATGCACTTTACTTGCACTAGTTTTCTGTAGCTTCTAGGTTTTATTCGAGGGAGGGCTGAAAAGTTCCTTGCTTTAAGGATATGGCGAAAAGCCTGGTTAGAGACCTAACCTTCTGAATTCTCTTATAGGTCTTAGAAAAACTGAAGTACTGCTGCAATAAGTGTGTGAATCTGAGAGCGGAATATGTTGAATAAAATCATTATTAACTGATCCTCCTATATTTTCTTTTAGGCAAAGCCAAGAACTTTTCAGCACCCCCTCGAGTTCATATAAACAGAATGGCTCATTAATTCTCTGGGATTGGTCAAGTATTGTTGACATCTCTGATGAAACAGCAACGAGGGCAGAAAATCAATTAGGTTGAAGGTCGTTCATTATTTTCTTCAATCTACAGAGAAATAGGTAAAAAAAAAAAAAAAAAGGACGTGTTGCTGTGACTGCTACGTTTGTTTACATATACATACAAACATACATAATTGCACACAGGACATACATAAAACATGTTTGCTACTTATTTGCCTTAGTAATAATCAGGTATGCATTATCCACCTGTTGCTTGCTATGCAACTATTAAGTGCACAACGAATTCGTAGTGGGTCTGCAAGTTGGTTAAAACTACAACAAGAGAATAGAGATAAGATCTACTATAAGATAAAACAGCAACTTTAACTGCGTTGTACTTATTTTGGTCATTCTATATAACAGATGTTGAATGTTAGTGCCGGGGTGATTTAACGTTCAATACAATTTAAATTATTACAGTAGACAGTGAACATTAGCAATGAGATCATTTTGTTTCTTCAACATCTTCAGTTTCAGTAAAGCTAATCCACAACAGTAAGATAATGTGCATTCAACACTGCACAACCTCGTTGATGTTCCTATGTATGTCAAGGTTACTTACTTCTCCCACGTCTACGTTGCATTGGTTAGATTCTCGTTAACATAAGAAATATGTTTTACAATAAGCTCCGTGGTTTGACTTTTGTTATTCAATATAATGGCCAGTATTGTATTTATTTATTTATTTTTCAACATTTATTAATTCAGAAATAATCTTCTTCAATATAAAATGTTATCGTTGAAGAAGTTTGCATTCTTGCGAAGGTTTCCAGTGGGCAATCCCTGGTTACTTACAGTTTCATGGAAGTATGTGATAAAGGCGTGTCTTTAACTCGATGCAGAACAAATGTCACAAGGGACTTCGTTCGACGAGCATCGCTTTTTTTTTTTTTTGTTTTGTTGTTTCTTTCGCGATCTTTACATCTTTCACCGATACATACGAGCAGGCAAGCACATACACAGCAAAACATGCACACACACTCACGCACGCGCTCGCACACTAAAAAGATATATTCTCAAGCTGCAAATCAAAGTAAGGAGCACTCCGTCGGTTGCGACGACGAGGGTCCCAGCTGATACGATCAACGGAACAGCCTGCTCGCAAAATTAACGTGCAAGTGACTGAGCAATCCACAGACACGTGTACCCTTAACGTAGTTCTCGGGGAGATTCAGCGTGACACAAAGTGTGACAAGGCTGGCCCTTTGAAATACAGGTTCTACTCATTTTTGCCAGCTGAGTGGACTGGAGCAACGTGAAATAAAGTGTCTTGCTCAAGGACACAACGCGTCACCGGGAATTGAACTCACGACCTTACGATCATGAGCCGAATGCCCCTAACCACTAAGCCACGCGCCTTCACTGCAAATCAAAGTACATCCCAATGCACGTGCCAGTTTACAGCATGGAGACAGTGTTTTCGATCAAAGTCTCTGTTGGTATTTTCTCGGCCCAAGATTCACAGACGTTCATTTGTTACTTTCGCCACTATAAATGCAGTGAACTTGTGATTGTCTGAAACCGACGACGCTATTGTTCACAAAATGCTCTATACAATAGAGTGGTATGGCTGGAATGTGTGCTGCCCGATGCAGCCCTTGTGTTTGCTACCACCCTCGGGGGACAAAGCATTTATATTTAGAATGGTCACAGTGAGAACGTCTTTGTTCAGTAACAGTTTGACTAGGGTTAATAAACAACAACAACAACATCAACAAGCAAGAACGGTGCAGTATTTAAATACTTAATTGGATAATATAACATGTTGGAAAGTTGGAATGGTCATGGCTGGAACGTCTTTGAAAATAGGCCTGTTCAACAAGGGGTCACCTATGGTTAAGCAACAATGGCAAGAACAATCCTTTGGTATAGTATTTAATTGGGTAGAATAAGTGAGAAACTATATCTGGAAAGTCAGGATGGTCATCGCTGGATAGTCTTTGAGAATAGACCTGTTCAATAAGGGATCGCCTGTGGTTAAACAACAATGGCAAGAACAATCCTTTGGTATAGTATTTAATTGGCTGGAATAGCGTGATAAGCTATATTTGAAAAGGCAGGATGGTCATCGCCAGATTGTCTTTGAAAATAGACCTGTTCAATAAGAGCTCGTCTTGGGTTAAACAACAACAACAAATAATAGGGTGATAAACCATATCTGGACAGTCAGGATGGTCATCACTGGATTGTCTTTGAAAATAGACCAGTTCAATAAGGGCTCGCCTGGGATTAATCAACAAGAAACAAAGTGATAAACTATATTTGGAATGTCAAGATGGTCACCGCTGGATTGTCTTTGAAAATAGACCCGTCGATGACGGGTTTGCCTGGGATCAAACAACAACAACAACAACAACAACAACAACAACAACAACAACAACAACAACGACGCCGACGACGACGATAACAACAACAATAAACACTAACAACCCTTTAGTGTAAACATCTAATTGGAGTTAAGATGTCAGTCGTGGAGAGGCTGGTGTCACAACCAATCATACAGACTACACGTTATACAATAAAATACAATAGATTTATTTGGAATCATTGGTGGGAAACAGTATTTCTCCCATAGCTTGAAATTAACAAGGTTTATAAAGCAGACGACATTCATCACTTTTACTATTTTTTTATTACTTTTTTTAATATATTTTCCCCTGTCGTTAAGTTAATACAACAACAGTTCCCAAGGATTGCTCTTCACGGCTGGGGTCGCTTCATTTGCATTGATTTAGGTACTTGGGAAAAATGTAGACGTTTCTTTCGTACAAAACTCAAGCTCGGTGCAAGAAGCTAGGAAATTGATTTTTACTGTGACGGGCATTACGGTTAATTTAAACCACACGTCCCGGTTTCGATCCTGTTCGCTGATAAAGTTAGATATTGTATCGATTCTATAACTCAGTAAAATGTAGTATCTTTTATCTTTTACTTGTTTCACTCATTTGACTACGGCCAAGCTGGGGCATCGCCTTCAAGTGTTTTACTCGAATGAATCGACTCCAGGACTTATTATTTTTTTTTAAAGTCAGGTACTTATTCTATCGGTCTCTTTTTGCCGAACCACTAAGTTAATGGGACGTAAACACACCAACACCGGTAGCCAAGCGATGATGGGGTAACACACACACACACACACGCACACAAATATGTATGCACATATACATACATACATATATATATATATATATATATATATATATATATATATATATATATATATGCGACGGGTTTCTTTCAGTTTCCGTGTACCAAATCCACTCACAAGGCTTTGGTCAGAATGCGTGCTCAACCATGTTCTGCTTCTGGTTCACAAACGTGTGGTTGGAGGTGAACATCACAAGGAATATTTAGTCGGTTATTGTTGTCTAGTTTCGTGGTCTGATGGTTATCGTCAGACATAATCTGCATAAAAGCGTGGATAATTGTCGGAGATACGTGAGTATAGGAATGAAGAAAAAGAAAATACCAAGATAGATTAAAGAAAGAAAAGATCAGAACAACCTTAGCTAATTTATTTTTGCATGTTGGTCATATACGTTGATTTATTTATTTAATTATTTCATGGGAAGAAAATATTTTAAAGGTTCTCAAATACATGTCGTGTTTTGATATGCTAACAACAATATTTTCTTTCAAGCATAAACATTATTTTGTGCAGAATTATAAATTAATAATATAAAGAATAGAATAAAAATGAATAAAAAAATCTCTTGTAAAAGAACAAACAAATGATTCTATTATAGTAGTTTTGCATATTATTTAGTTTCTATGTAACTCCCACACTTTTTGTAACTCGCTCTTATAATGTCTCCTCACCTGTCA
>NC_142934.1:13068486-13085986 GCF_046866305.1 Octopus bimaculoides | reverse complement strand
TTCGATAAAATAAGTACCAGTCGAGCACTGGGGTCAATGAGTTTGGTTACCCCCACTCACCCACAAAAGTTCAGGTCTAGTGTTTATAGTAGAAAGGGTTATTATTTGTTCTGGATTTTTACGTTCTGGGTTGAAATCACGCCGAGATTAACTTTGCCCTTCACCCTTCCGGGGCCGATAAAATAAACTATAATTCAAGTACTAGGATCTGTATAATCAAATCTTTTGGTCTAAATTTAAAGCATTGCGACTATGTTAAAAAAGGGTTCGGAGTAATCTGGTAGAATAGTTAGAGCGTCGGTATTTCCTCCAACTCTCTTCGTTCTGTTTTCAGTTCGTCCCGGGGTCACTTTTGTCCTTAATCCTTCAGGAGTAGATAAAACAAAGAACCAGTCGAGTAATGGAGTTGATGGTATAGACTAAGACCCTTACCTCAAAATTTCTGGCCTGAAGAAGAGTCCATTACTTTTGTATTTACTATGGAAACCTGTCTTGGAGTGTTTGCTTTTTGATTTTAGACAAAATACAATAAATGTATATCATTATATTTAAATAATAAATGTATTGTACTTGTTTCAGCAGTACATATACTAATATTCGAATGATACAGAGAATATTAGTATGGCCCCTGCGCAAGAATGACATGCGTGGTTGTATGGTAAAAGGTTTGCTTTTCGACTACATGGCTCCGGGTTCAGTTTTGCAAAGAAACAGGTATTACAACCGTCTGAGCGTACATAAGTACGTCGTCACATACCGAATACCATTTCGAAACTGTGTTACACTCGGTCACCTGAATTTTTGTATCTGCCTTAAACGTCACTATTGTTTCCACTTTTATTATGGATGCGCCCTTCTCAGCTTTAATTTTTATTTCTTCTAAAGTGACAGGTAGTTTGCATACTACGTTGCAGAGTATATATATATATATTTTATTTCGGCTTTTAATGCCGCTATTATCGCGTCCTCTGGAGGCGCAATTGCCCAGTGGTTAGGGCAGCGGACTCGCGGTCATAGGATCGCGGTTTCGATTCCCAGACCGGGCGTTGTGAGTGTTTATTGAGCGAAAACACCTAAAGCTCCACGAGGCTCCGGCAGAGGATGGTGGCGAACCCTGCTGTACTCTTTCACCACAACTTTCTCTCACCCTTTCTTCCTGTTTCTGTTGTACCTGTAATTCAAAGGGTCAGCCTTGTCACATTCTGTGTCACGCTGAATATCCCCGAGAACTACGTTAAGGGTACACCTGTCTGTGGAGTGCTCAGCCACTTGCACGTTAATTTCACGAGCAGGCTGTTCTGTTGATCATCCGATCAACTGGAACCCTCGACGTCGTAAGCGACGGAGTGCCAACAACAACAATATCGCGTCCTCTAACGGTTCATTGTATTTAGGAATCAATCTTGACAGCCTATCCCCGTGTACTAATTTTTTTTGCTGGAAGAAATTCCATCTTAAAATCATAATCTAGCAGGAATGTCCCCCAGCGTTGCAATCGATTGGCTGTATGTGAGGGGATACTCTTTTCCGACCCGTAAATTGATAACAATGGGCGGTGATCTGTGTGTAGATTGAATTTCCTTCCATGTATGTATTTGTGAAATTTTTTCACCGCAAAAATAATGGTTAATGCCTCCTTCTCAATTTGGCTGTAGTTTTTTTTTCAGCCGCCAACAATGAACGTGAATTATTAAAAACTATGTTAAAAATCCATAATGTCTAACTTCAATAGTTTCTGAAGATTCGAGAGCGAATTCAATTAATAAGGCAAGCAACTGGATGAAAACAGTAGCATCTGATTGGATTTGAGTAAATTGGATTAGCAAAATGATGGTTGCGGTGTTGTTGTTGTGTAGCTCCAAGTTAGCCCTGCCTGATCTGTCATCAGCAGCGTTTCGATCTTGACCATCCAGTATCTTTCAGTATCTAAGACTAAATCAGTGGTTCTCAACCATTTTATGCTTATGGACATCCTTGTTTTCTATGTTACTCTCCTGGACATCCATAGCCATTCAATGTATACTTAAAAAAAATTCGACTGTAATTTTGTAATTAAACATTATTAAGAATTGTATTAAAAAAATTAAAATATCTGGTGTATTGTCATTTGGCTTTTATTTGTTTCAGCCACTAGACCGCGACCAAAATGCTGGGGCAACGCCTTCGAGAATTTTTAGTCGAATGACTAGACCCCAGCACTTTTTTAAGCATGGTATTTATTCTCTCGGTCTCTTTTGCCGAACCGCTGGTGTTACGGGCACGTAAACACATCAAAACCAGTTGTCAATCGGTGTTGGAGGACACACACACACACACACACACACACACACACACACACACACACACACACGCACACACACACACACACACACACACACACACACACACACAGAGGCACGCACACACACATATATTTATATACGACGGGCTTCTTTTAGTTTCCGTCTACCAAATCCACCCACAAGGCTTTGGTCGGCCCGACGCTATCGTAGAAGACACTTGCCCAAGGTGCCACGCAATGGGACTGAGCCCGGAGTCATGTGGTTTGGAGGCAAGCTTGTTACCACATGGCCACAAGCAATTTAATGCACATAAAAATTTTAATAAGTCTTTTATGGATCCCCCACCCACCAAGAGCCATATGGACCCCGGGTGACAACCATTAAACTCGATTGTCAAACGTGTCGTTTTGTGATGATAATGGTAGTAGTAGTGGTGGTTATGGTGTTGGTGGCGGTGGTGTTGGTTTGGTCTTGGTTGTGTGAATTGATGGGGGAACTTGATTGTTGCATTTCAGCAGGTCAAGCGATCATTTTGAGGTTTTCTTGTTGGTTCATGTTGCACAACGTGGTTATATGAGCAAGGGAAACGAACTAGAAAGGATGTGAAATCAGGAAATATACACGTGTTTTAATCTATGTGTGCTTCTGAGTGCATTTGTGATGGGAGGGGTGGAACAAAGAAGATAAGGTGAAGGGGATATACTGGCAGACATACAGATATATAGATAGACAGAAACAAAGTGAAGGGGAGAGAGAGAGAGTGAGAGTGAGAGAGAGAAAGAAAAATGGAGAGAAAGAGAAAGAAAGAGAGAGAGAAAACGAGAGAGAAGAGAGAGAGAGAGAGAGAGAGAGACATCAGAAGTAATGCTACTCAGAAGTAGTGCTACTCAAAGTGGTGGTCCGCAAACCGGTGCCGGTCCGCGAGCTATCAGCTGCCGGCATGCGGCGAGTTTTCAGAAAAGAAAGAAACATTATAAAATGCTTATATACTGCTTATATACTGCTTATATATGCTTATGTAATATTGTATTATCTGTTTACAAAATAAATATACGATATAAAAAACATTCTCAACTTTTATTATATTCATTGTATACATTGTTTCCGGTATAAATTAATATTACTAAGAAATATTACCAGTCCCTGGCACATTAGGAACAAAAAAACTGCCGGTACGCTACATCAGATAGTTTGAGAAGCACTGATTTAGACGACATTGTTCAATGCGTCCTTTTTCTCAGACATAAGAATGTTTTACAAAAGAAATTTGCTTGCTTTTCTAACAGACCAAACGACCACATAGAGGCGACATTGCTGGTTTTTATAAAAAAAATATGGTATATTTTTGTTGGCATGAAACGAACGCAACCTTGGTTGAATAAATAAGCAAAAATATTTTAATAATAAGCATGTCTAAACACGGATGGTAAACTAAGTAGGACGATCTGACAAGTAAAACGAGATTCTTGGGGCGAAACAAGATTGCTTTGAGATGTGGACTTATGCCAATGCTATTGAATAATTCATAACCATGTCTTTTGTTATTTAAACTTCATTAGAACATTAGAATATCAAGATTTTTATATTTAATCATTGTTATATTTGAAACATTCCTATATATAAAGAGATGAGCAATATACAGTAGAGTAAGCGCAATCTACCGCTTTTTGTCAATGTTACTTTTGAAATATGTTGGTACAAGACCAATAGCAATTTCGGCTGAGTGGGTAAGCTGTTACAGCGCATGCTCCCATACTACTACTACTACTACTACTACTACTACTACTACTAGTAGTAGTAGTAGCACAGCCGGCAAAATAAAACAGTTGACCACATCATCTCTGGCTGTTAATTGCCCAGATATAATAATCCAGGATTCGAAAAAAAAAAAATAAAAATCCCACCTGCATACTGATAGACATTGCAGTCCCTTCTGACCAAAATATTGCCCAGCAAAAAGTGGAGAAATTATCATAGTACAAAGACCTCAAAAGTGAAGTGTTCAAGATGTGGGGAATGAAGGTTAAAACGATACCTGTAATAATTGGAGCATCAGGCACGATAAAGAAACATGTGAACAAAAACGTAGAAGCTATACCTAGACCCTCAACACTACACAAAAATAGCCCTGTTAGGCACAACTTACATCTTACGCAAGACACTATCAATTCAATAATACAACCCAAGCAAAAAAATCCACAAACACAAGACACTCTATATAGCAAATATCCAACAAAATTAACAACCACCAGTAGGCTCGATATCCAACAGAACTTACATTACACACACAACACTATATAAACACTAATGCAACAACTGACTGCACCAGACCCCATAACAAAAAAAAAACTCATGTAATACAATATCGGGAAGAGTTTGCATTTCCCCAACATCTGGTGTGTTTATTTTAATGGCCTGCCGATGTTTACAATGAGTTTCTTTGTCCTAGGTGTTAGGAAGACACTTGGCAAGAAATAAAAATATAATTGAAATAATAATAATAATAATAATAATAATAATAATAATAATAATAATAATAATAATAATAATAAGATATAGAATAGGAAACCAGACAGTCTTAATTGAGAAAGAAAGCAGACGATACTGGATCGTAGATATAGCATGTCTAGCTGACAACAAGGTATACAATAAGGAAGAAAGAAAAGTTGATAGATATAACAAGTTTGCTTGGGAGTTTAAACAGTTGTGGTCACTAAAAAAGGTGGTAGAAGTACCAATAATTGTCGGAGCCCTGGGAACTGAATAAAGATCTTGAGATGTACATAGAACAAATAAGGGTGGAGCACTTGCAGAAAACAGCACCGCTCGAATACTCTGGATGGTGCTCGAAAAATATGAGGTGTTACCTTAGTTCACTGGTAGTGAAAAGCTGGCACCGTAGTACATCTCCAGCGTTAGAAGCTAATAATAATAATAATAATAATAATAATAATAATAATAATAATAATAACCACTATATTAGTTGTGTAACATTATGTTTGTTAACTTCATTGAACAAATGATTTCTATTCTTGATTAAAGTAATGCAAACTGTAAACTGAAACCACACGTGTAGTTTACAGCAACTGTATTGTCTTGAAAATCACAGTGCAAACAGTTCTTAAATATCAATTTATTTGTGGTTTTACCGAACCGGAATTATGCACGTAACATGATAAGTACATAGGTGATGTCATCATTGAACTCCTGTCTGCAGACGTTGGTTTCTCTCAGACATTCTTAACGTACCAGCAGGTGTATACTTTGAGATGACTGGTAAAATTTACCAGAAATAACCAGTGTAAAGACTCGTGATTCTACTCATGATCTTAGGTTACTTCCGAGATTTTTTAATGTGCAACTGAGAGCCTCAAATGCACTTATCTCGTGCATTTGAGGCTCTCAGTTGCACATATTTTTATTTTCAGTCTGACCTGAAAATATCCCAGAGAAATCCCACCAATAAAACAGACATTCTCATTTCAAATATTCTTTATTACTAGTCTGGTAAGTTTTCTCTCATATAAGATCGCGTGTTGAAACCATAGCAATTACAGAGGGACAGATACATTTTAGCCATTCAAGAACGAGCACACACACACACACACACACACACTGTCTATTTCATAAAACATTTATTACACTCAGTAACAAAATTATCTTTGTTTCTGTCTTTGGTCAGTAAGTGTTATTTCCTGTTTGCTTCTATCTAGAAATCAAGGGAAATAACTATTATTCCCTTAAAACTTTGCTTTTGTGACCTGGACATCAATGTTTTCAAACTGACCTATTTTACATTACATTTCAGACACATTCAGTGCTCAGTTGCTGAAGCAGAAATATCGTTATAGCAAATATTCTGCCAAATACCACATATTTGCTTATTCGTTGCTTGAACTTAACCCTTGAGCATGTTCCTATGTATATCTCTGTTCCTGAGCAGGAGTAGTGTGGGAGTATCATAGCCATAAACTGAAAGGAATTATTTGGGGTTTGAATAAATGTAATAAAAGTAAACTTTGAAGGAAATATTCGCCATTCTTCATATTTTCTAGGTATTTTCTAGGAGAAAGAATATAGAAAATAACAGTTAATTCCAAAGGACAAACATCGTGTTGTACATTGTTATTTGCTGTCAAAATTTCCATCGAACCAACCACAATCTGGCCATTGACAAGTGTATTAATTTCACTGAAAGTATAAGGCGGCGAGCTGGTAGAAATGTTAGCATGCCGGACGAAATGCTTAGCTGTATTTCGTCTGCCCTTACGCTCTGAGTTCAAATTCCGCCGAAGGCGACTTTGCGTTTTATCATTTCCGGATCGATAAATTAAGTACCAGTTGCGTACTTGGGTCGATCTAATCGACTGGCCCCTTCCCACAAAATTTCGGGGCCTTGTTCCTAGAGTAGAAAAGAAATTCACTTAAAGCGTTTATTATTTGATATAAAAGCATTTGTCTCACCAACTGTGACTTGGTCATTAAGTTGCAATGGAACTGTGTCAGTGACCAGGTTGCTGTGGGTGTGACGAAAACTTTTGACACTAAATAATAAATGATTAAGTAAAGTTAGCAGATTTTTTTTACTTTGTTTTGGAAAGGTTAATATGTCTTTTCCATGCTGTACTTGGTTTTATTTTAGTACTTCCTGATATATCTACTGGACAATCTTTTTTCAGTCGTTAAATTATTCAACAACTGATAAAAATAGTCAAATACGGCCTTGACAGATCAGTTTAACTTTAAATATTAATATTGTTCCATCCATGAGCTGCGATTAATCATACACAAATCGGATTACATGCAAATTGTAGTAGTAGTAGTAGTAGTATTAGTAGTAGCCACAACAGCAGTAGTAGTAGAAGTAGCAGTAGTAGCAATTGTTGTAACGGTAGTTTAAAGCCTGCCGCTAAGTTTCGAGCACATAAACAAACTAACACCGGTTGTTAAGCGGTGAAGGTGGGTGACAAACACAGACACACACATACACACACACACGCGCACACACGCACACACACAAACACACGCACACATAGACACACGTACACACTCATGCACACGAACACACTCATGCACACGAACACACACACACACACACACACACACACACACACACACACAAACGCGTATATCACAGACTTTCACAAGGCACTGGCTGGTCTGTGGATATAGTAGATGACACTTGCTTAGGGCGACGCTCAGTGGAACTGAACCCGAAACCCCGTGGTTTTAAAGTGAGTTTCCTAACTCTATACATTTCCCGTTGGATTCCTAAGCGTGACCAACTGAAACTATGGATATTATCAAATCATCTCGTTCTTTGTCTAATCCAGTGGTTCCCAAACTTCTTCAGACTACCGCCCCCTTGACACCCAACCTATAATCCTAGCGCCTCTACCCCAACTAATCATCATAAACATAGACCTCTTTCTGAATCAAATTCTGTGTGGTAAGTAGCTTGCTTACCAACCACATAGTTCTGGGTTCAGTCACACTGCGTGGCACTTTAGGCAAGTGTCTTCTACTATAACCTCGGGTCGACCAAAGTCTTGTGAGTGGATTTTGGTAGACGGAAACTGAAAGAAGCCCGTCGTATATATATATATATATATATATATATATATATATATATATATATATATATATATATATATATATATATATATATATATATATATATATATATATATATATATGTATATATATATATATATATATATATATATGTATATATATATGTGTTTGTGTGTCTGTGTTTGTCCCCCCCAACATCGCTTGACAACCGATGCTGGTGTGTTTAGGTCCCCGTAACTTCGCGATTCGGCAAAAGAGACCGATAGAATAAGTACTAGGCTTACAAAGAATAAGTCCTGGGGAGTCGATTTGTTCGACTAAAGGCGGTGCTCCAGCATGGCCGCAGTCAAATGACTGAAACAAGTAAAAGAGAGTAAAGAGTATATATATATATATATATATATATATATATATATATATATATATATATTGATAGAAGAGACAAGAGACAACAAAAGAAAGAGACCTCGATATTATGTAAATAGAGGAATTTATCTGTAAAAATATGTGATAATTATTCGGTAGCCATGATAAAAATCCGGGTTTCGGTTGCCGGGGCGGAAACTCACGCCGCCATCTCTTCAGTTATCTGGCCATTGAAAATTGTCACATATTTTTTACACACACACACACACACACACACACACACACATATATATATATATATATATATATATATATATATATATATATATTGAACCTAGAACCATATGGTTGGGAAGCAAACTTCTTGCCACACAGCCACGCCTGTGCCTATGTATGTATGTATGTATGTATGTATCTATGTATGTGTGTGCGCGCGCACGTCTATGTCTGTTCTTGATAACCGGTGTTGGTTTGTTATCGTACCCATTCTATAGTGGTTCCGCAAATTAAGATTGAGAGAAGTACCTGGCTTTAAAAAAGTGTGTGTATGTTTGTGTGTGTGTGTGTGTGTGTGTGTGTGTGTGGTGGTGGGGGGGGACGATTCGTTTGACTAATCCCTTCAAGGCAGTGTTCCGATATGGCTGCAATCCCATGACTTAAACAAATAGAAGATCAAAAATATTTACAGATGGAGGCCCCGTAGCAAAGCTTAAAACAAGAGGTTGGGCGTGATTTGACGGTTCTACAAACACAACACGTTTCTGACCGGGTTTGAAAAACCATGCGGTCAATGTTCAACTGATAATTTACTATCGCTTTTGTTATAAATCTGAATAAACGGCATTTGTAAGGCTACAACAGAAATTTTCACATCCCAACCGAGTTTAGAGGGCAAGAGAACTGAGAGGGGAGAGAGGATTGAATGTTCCATGCCAGCGGTGCGAGACGAAAGCGAGCGTAACGTTGAGATTGGAGGGGTTCTGGAATCCAGCATCAGCAGCAGCAGCAGCAGTAGTAGTAGTTGTGTAGTAGTAGTAGTAGTAGTAGTAGTAGTAGTAGTAGTAGTAGTAGTAGTAGTTTCAGTGGCGGTGATGACGATGTGGGTGATCTTTCGTATGAGAAAAGATGGATTGTAAATTTTTGCCAACAAGGAAAGTATCCCTTTAAAGCAGCTTTTTTTTTTCTTTTCTTGTTTGTGACTAACCGGAAAGCTCATTGAGGCGTGAATTTACTGTGGGCGTTGAACAATTATTAGGGAGGTGGGGAAAGACAAGAATGAAATAGCGAAAGGTTCACAAGGGAATGGAGTTTGTTGAGTTGAAGTTTCGCTCAAACGCTTTGCTTTCTTGTTTTATCTCTACTGGAATACAAATGAGGTGTTTAAAGTTAATTATCTCTTGCTTGTTTCAATCAATGGACTGCGGCCATGCTGGGGCACCACTTTGACTGGTTTAATTCAATGGTACTCAACCGGGTTCCATATAAAAGTTTGTTGTTAGAATTTATCTGCATTAAAGTTATACTTTTACATTGCAGAAAATATTGAGTTTTCTTTATGCAAATCCTAATGATATCTCATTATAAAAATATGATTTTTTAAAACATCAGATGGCTAGCAGCGTCCACCCGAGGAAAATAGGAACCAAAGCGGGTATATAGGTAAAAAAAAAATGCTTTTAGAAACACTAGTTTAATAGAACAAATCGACCCTAGTACTTACTTTATTTTTTAATGCCTGGTACTTATTCTATCATTATCTTTTGCCGAACCGCTGAGTTACGAGGGCGTATACAAACGAACACCGGTTGTCAAGCGATAGTCGGGGACAAATACATAGTTAAACACACACACACACACGCACACACACGCACACACACACACACACACACACACAAAGTTATCCGTACCTAACACATGCGCACACACACATATGTACATACAATGGGCTTTTAATTTCATCTACCATTATGCATACATACATACATACATGCATAATGGCGCCGTCAACATCGGACGTGCAAGTGTAGAACGCCATTTAAAAAGTCCGTTTTGAACGCCTTCCTCTAGAAATATGCCGACTTCTTTAAAACAAAGGTATAAAAAAGTTAATGAATAATTTGGTAGACGTTTTCATTAATAATTTCTCCCTCATCGTCCTGAGTTCATGTTTTAAAGTGACTAGCTTTCACTCATGAGCTCGGTGTGAAGAAATGCCATAAAGTTTCACTAATTTTTGTGGCTGTGTGGTAAGTAGCTTGCTTACCAACCACATGGTTCGGGTTCATTCCCACTGCGTGGCACCTTGGGCAAGTGTCTTCTACTATAGCCTCGGGCCGACCAAAGCCTTGTGAGTGGATTTGGTAGACGGAAACTGAAAGAAGCCCGTCGTATATATGTATGTGTGTATATGTTTGTGTCTGTGTTTGTCCCCCCCAGCATCGTTTGATAACCGATGGTGGTGTGTTTTAGGTCCCCGTAACTTAGCGGTTCGGCAAAAGAGACCGATAGAATAAGTACTAGGCTTCCAAAGAATAAGTTCTGGGGTCGATTTGCTCGACTAAAAGGCGGTGCTCCAGCATGGCCGCAGTCAAATGACTGAAACAAGTACAAGAGTAAAAGAGAAAGAGTAAGGTAGAATTGGTGAGGTGTTAACTCATTTTTCTCTTTACATTTTGTTGTTGTAGCTAACCGTCCAATATGGTGGTGCACGTTGTTGATGTTTTCTTCAAATTTTGTTTTCCATATAGGTTGTTTCCGTTTAGTAATTTCTTTACTTTGTTCACTCTAGATTCCTCTTAGGTGTTCTTTAAGAGTAATAGCAGCTGTGTATATAAGAGTATTAATATTTCAGTAGTCCATGTGCTCTCCAGCAACATCGTTGATAACTTTAAATATTAGATCGGTCGGATTTTTTCTCACACGTGTTGGGAATAGTGTGTTGCTTAACGAAAGCTTCGAAAAAGTAGCAACATTTTTAGGGAATTGTACAAAGTTTCCGACCTCCGAAACTTCTATACTGAAACTGTAGGAAGACTGTACAGAAAGGATACACTAGTTGAATATTCGTGTAGTATATTGGATTTCTGTAGAAGTACGCTCACGAGTAAGTTTAAAAGAAATATAAAAGATTAAAGTGATATACTGAATTGGTTTGCCGAAATACAGAAAAAGATCTTGTAACCAAGGAACGAAACATGTCGAAGTGGCAGAAAACTAGAGGGCTATTCGTTTACCATAAGCTGCTTAAACCCATTCCCCCAAAACTAATGCATGTCAATGTTGTGACTTATGAGCATGCTTGAAAGGAAAGAATCTAGAAATGTACCGAACTGCCATTTATTAATAGTTAAGTTAGTGTTAACACATCTAATGCACTCTCATTGAATAAACTCCAAAACTATCATACCAAATGGGAAAGTTGAAAATTAATAGACATGCGAGTGGCCCCATAATCTTTCCGTCTTTGAGTAACTCATATTCTTACTGTCTGTCCTAGGCCTCTTGAGTGTTAACATGAAGAAAGAAACAACAAATATATATTGTATATGTTCATACTGCTGAATAAAATATTACAATAATAATAATAATAATAATAATAATAATAATAATAATAATAATAATAATAATAAACAATACGAAGAGCGTGATGCGATTGCAATAGATATTTTATTGGTTGAACAATATTTCGACAGCAAGCCTGTTTTTGTAGAGTTCAAAATGAAAAGTGAGACAGAGAAATTCAAAATTATAAAAGTTCAAATTAGAAATTCAAAATTATAAAAATTCAAATTCAAAATTTGAACGAGGCAACCAACAATTTTCAAGTCTACAAAAGGAAAAAAAGAAGAAAGGAGAAGAAAAAGAAAGAAAAGAAAACAGTAACGGAAAAAGAAGTATATTTAATCAAACAATTTTGTGTAAATACTTGATGAATATCCCGTCGTTGCCGGGTAATTTTCACAATAGAATGCCTTAGCAGACTTTCGGAATTGCACATCCATGTAAGAGGGATTTCTTCGTGGTGACGGGGATTTTTAAATTTGTTTTTTTACCACTCCTGCAAATGATGGGGCAAAGCTTTTTAATGACAAAAAAATTTTGAAAACTTATACGCCTTTCGGTGAAAGAAAAAAAAAAAAAAAAATTCATGAATTTCTTTCAGACCCCGCTTCCCCACTCAGTACCGACTTTGGCCAATGTTCTTGTTTTCTTTTTTGTACTACGCACTAAAAACAATGGGAGAGACCTTAAAGTTTACCAAAAAAAAAAAAAAAAAAGAAATTTGGAAATCGTTGATGACCATTACAATCCCCACTTCCTTTATTTTCAGACAAGAAAATAAAACGTAAGTTAAAAACAATAGTGAAAAAAAAAAAAAAAAATTCATTAACTCCCGCCTTCCCCCACCATAAATCCCAAAGTTTCGGCTTTTTTCGAAATATTTTAAAAATCAGTTTTAATATACAGCTAGTCCGAATCCGCAATTTGCTTTAGTTTATAATTTCAACATAATTTTCAGACGAAAAGGTGTGATTTAAGGGAGATTAAGCTGTGGTTTCTAGCACATCCACAACCACTCAGCACCGTCCTGGTTTCCTTGTCACTGACATGTATTTGAAGGCGGCAAGCTGGTAGAAATGTTAGCACGCCGGGCGAAATGCTTAGCGGTATTTCGTCTGTCTTTACGTTCTGAGTTCAAATTCCGCCGAGGTCGGCTTAGTCATCCATCCTCGAAAGGATGGATGACAAAGTCATAAATTAAGTACCAGTTGTGTACTGGAGTCGATTTAATCTACTGGCCCCCTCCCCCCAAATTTCGGGCCTTGTGCCGAGAATATTTTTCTCCTCGTAAACACGTTTTATGAAATGACGATGCAGTGGTTGACTGACTGACTGATGAGATTTAAACAACAGATTATTTTAACCTTTAGCTCCAGCCGACATTAAACGAGTCCCCGCGCGTGCGCGCGTCCGAAAAAGCATTTACTAACAGAAAAGTATGCTATTAAAATAGATCTTTTGCATACCACTTTTTAAATCACTCCGTCGCTTTAATGAAATTCCTTACGCGTGCACGCACACACTGACAAACGCACAGACTGAGCAATAAGTTTTTATACAAAACAATAGATTATAAATGTCAAATGAATGAAATAGAATAAAATCTGAAATGAGGAAACGATAAGTGTGTGTGTGTGTGTGTACGTCAGAAAGTCGACGTTTCTTTTTCCTTGGAGAGTGAGAGAGAGAGAGAGAGAGAGAGAGAGAGAGAGAGAGAGAGCGAAGACTATGCGTACTCTTTACTCTTTACTTGTTTCAGTCATTTGACTGCGGCCATGCTGGAGCACTGCCTTTAGTCGAGCAAATCGACCCCAGGACTTATTCTTTGGAAGCCTAGTACTTATTCTATCGGCCACTTTTGCCGAACCGCTAAGTTACGGGGACGTAAACACACCAGCATCGGTTGTCAAGCGATGCTGGGGGGACAAACACAGACACACAAACAGATATACACACACACACACACACACACATACATATATACATATATACGACGGGCTTCTTTTAGTTTCCATCTACCAAACCCACTCACAAGGCTTTGGTCGGCCCGAGGCTATAGTAGAAGATACTTGTCCAAGGTGCCACACAGTGGGAATGAACCCAGAACCATGTGCTTGGTAAGCAAACTACTTACCACACAGCCGTATATATGTCAGAGATTGTGTGCGTGCATTTATGTTGATTCACACGCCATGACATTCATTATATGTGTGTGTGTATTCTGTATGTGTGTATGTAAGTTGACGTCACAGAAGCCATGTTTTTTTTTTTCAAGAAATAAAGAACAAAATTTGTGTTTTATCGTTTGCATTAATAAATTGAGGTCCAAATATCACGAAACCTCATACTGCACTTCTTTAAGTAAGTGTAAACTAGAAAACTGAAGACTGATGTCATCCCATCAACGTGGGAGCACTGGTTGTCTCGTTCAAATTTCGAATTTGAATTTCTATGTATATCGTTTCATTTTGAACTGGACAAACACAGGCTAGCTGTCGAAATATCTTTCAATTCAAATTCGTTCATGGTCATGAACCGATACTCTTGATACAGTTCATTGGTGACATCTTTTTTTGTCTGGGAAGGATCACGGGATAACTTAGTTTACTTCTTACATTTCTGTGACTAGTATGCTAAAAACTATGGCTTTAAGTCCAACATAAAATTTACGCCTAGTTTTTCAAAAACCACCGTTGAATTTTTGGACACAAAAGTTTTCTCAAGGCAGCATAGTGACAGAGCTATTTTGCAAGTTCACGTTATCCCACATTTACCTACACTGCCGCTCCAAATCATCCACATCATATAATTCAGTCAAATCCGAAATCCCAATTTTTGAGGATATAACGGATTTGTACTGATATAGGTGATTACTGGAAACATGCAAATGCTTTTGTACACCATTATGTCAAACGCAGTTACAATGGATCACGATAAAAAGGAAACTGCAAATGACATAGCTAAGATTAGCAAAGGAAGTCAAACCTTCACGCACAATTTTAGCAAATAAAGTATAATGTGTGACAGAATTTCTTTAGTGATTAACTGGAACAGAAGTTTCGCTGGCATTTCAAAAGTGTTACATGAAAGTTACCGGTTGTGGAAAAATATCCTCGTTTCAAACATATATTTCCTCAGCCGCCTATTGTCGCCTTTAGACGGAACAAAAATGTAAGAAAATTATTAGCCTCTACTTCTGACTCCAGGAAAACCGATATTGGAGTTTCTGCACGCTGTACCTTGAAAAACAACCGCAAGAGAGGTAAGCCCTGTTCATTGTGCAAGAACATGAGGCAAGTGGATTCCATCAGGAATCGTAAAAGAAATGTTATGATTTACACGGAAGGTGGGACGTGTAGAGATTTGCCATTTGTTGTACGCAGCAGAATGCACCAAACACAACTCGATTTATGTTGGTTGTACAACAGAACAATCAAAGAAAAGATTCAATGGGCACATATAAGACGTCACTCACAATAAGAGTAGTTCGACAAAAGTTGCCGAACATTTTACATCAAACGGCTGCAATTTTGAAAAAGGCTTGAAAGTGCATATTCTCAGAAAATATTCTGAATCTGCTCCACATTCAGTACTCAAAATGTATGAGGAGACATATGTTTGTGAGTTATTAATATCACTCCCTGGAAGGATGAATAAAATGACTGGAGTTCAGCATATTCACACAAAACTGTTTGATTAAATATACTTCTTTTTCCTTTTTTCTTTGTTTTTCTTTTTCTCTTTTTTTCCTTCTGTTTCTTTTTGTCAGTTGTAAACTTGAAAATTGAAGACTGGTGGTGTCATTCCATCAACGTGGGAGCGATGGTTGCCTCGTTCAAATTTTGAATTTGAATTTTTATAATTTTGAATTTCTCTGTCTCACTTTTCATTTTGAACTCGACAAACACAGACTTGCTGTCGAAATATCGTTCAACCAATAAAATATCTATTGCAATCGTATTGCGCTCTTCGTATTGTCTATTTACCTTTATGAGGAGTAAAAAATGAATTAGAGTGACATGTTTATTTTGAACCCGTGGAAGGTATGCGAGATGCCAAAGTATAGTTCAACTACCAATAAAATATCTATTACTTTCGAATCACGCTTTTTGTCATTAATGTTTGCCTTGGTGATGGATTACGTCAGTTCTTCGTCATTAATGTTTACCTTAGTGATGGATTGGTTTTTCAAATGTCTACAAATACCACAGAAGTCACTCACTTTCTATCACCCACCCAGAAATGGATTACCCCTAGAAAGACGACTAAAAATTATAACTTCTCACATGAACATTCAGAACACATTTTATCACCCAATAGGTTCCGCGTTTTAAGTGAAGATTTCGAGCAACACCCCAAAAGTAGTCAGGAATCTAATGAGAAAAAGACTCTGAAAACCACTTGCCCGAGAAAAAACATCACACTAGAGAATAAGTTGGTTATGAATTTATCTAAACTAAAACTTTCGCCCGACGATGTCTCTGTCTTGGAGCTTGGACTGAGTTTTTGCCCAAGCACTAAGAATTTCGATAAGAATAAACTAGCTCAAGGGCTATTTCAGTTTGTCCGCCGCCACAAGCTGAAAGAATATTTTTTTGAAAAAAACTGGTAACAAGGCAACAGAAAACCCTATGCTCACTGAAAATAAAAATGATGATAATCGAATCTGGCATAATTGGATTGAAAAGAATCCCAATTGGTATCCAGATAAAGTTCGGGGTGGACGTTCACAAGCACTACTAGAATTTCTTGAATCTTGTCAGGCAGGTATTAGAGAAAGCCTTAAAACACGTGGAAAGAAGTCCTGGAATAACCTCACAAATTCTCAACGTTACGCACTCCGACGTCTAGCTAATAACGATTCTATTGTTATTAAGATGGCGGATAAGGGAGGCGCTATCGTCATTATGGACAAAAGTGAGTATATTTCGGCTTGTGAAGAAGTTTTAAATGACAAAACTTCATATGAAGAATTACCTGTCGATCCAAACCCCAATTACAGAGAGGAACTTGACAAAATAATTCTGGAAATGGAGGAAAACAATTTCTTAGTAAGGCTGAATCTAGGATTTTACGGTTGAAAAGAAGAACACCTGTATTTTATGGTCTCACTAAAATACACAAAAAGTTCGAAAGATTTCCTCCAATGCGCCCAATTTGCAGCGGATATGAATGCTGTACGGCCAAAATTTCGGAATGGCTGGATGGCTTTCTACTCCCCGTCGCAAAACGATCAAGTTCCTATATTCGGGATACTTTTGATTTTGTATCTAAAATTAACAACTTTTTTAAGCGCCGAGGCCGTATTGAGAACTGTTTTTTGGTAACCATGGATGTTTCTTCCTTATATCCCAATATTGACTACAATGGAGGGGTAGAAGCATGCATGGATGTCTTTGAAAAGCGGTCAAATAAAAGTATTCCATCAAATTTATTCTGTAGATTATTGAGGTTTGTGTTAGAAAGTAACACAATGAAGTTTAGACAAAGATTTTACCACCAGACGAAGGGTTGCGCCATGGGTACCCCCATGGCAGTTAATTTCGCTAATCTCTTTATGACGAAATTCGAGACACAGTTACTGAAGACATTCAAATCCCTTCATGGTCATGAACCAATACTCTAGTTACGGTTCATTGACGACGTATTTTTTTGTCTGGGAAGGATCACAAGACAGTTTAATGGACTTCTTGCATTTCTGTGATTGTTATGCTAGA
>NC_142934.1:13035986-13063486 GCF_046866305.1 Octopus bimaculoides | reverse complement strand
TATATATAGTTATTAATATTTCTAAGTCTCTCTAAAGGAGACTACGGCAGCGGTACTGGAAATTAATAGTTATCGCCAAGCCAACATGGCACGTGTGTCACATAGCTAGCTAGAGGCGATGGCTTCTTGGAGCTAATTCACGGCAGCTTTCGTCCTAATTTTGGGACTGCCATGTTGGCTTGGCGATAACTATTAATATATATATATATATATATATATATACATATACATACACACATACATACAGATATGTGTATGATGTGGTGTGATGTTGTGTGTGTGTGTGTGTGTGTGTGTGTGTGTGTGTGTGTGTGTGTGTGTGCATGTGTGTGTGTGTGAGTGCGCGCGCGCGCGCGTAAGCGTGTAGGCGGATTGGTAGGTATGTGTATAGGAGTGAGTTCTTTATAAGGCAGAAATATCCGTATCTTTTGTGCGATAAGTTTTTGTTATAAATGCATATTTCACACAATTATGACGCATTCAAATTAACAGGAAAACATTATCAATGTTTTTTAAATGGACACATTTCTGAGAGTACATGAAAGAAAGGAATAAAGGTTGTGAAACAATTTGCCACTTTCACAAAAAGGCACAAAAAGAACAACAAAAAAAAAGGGAGGTGACAATACACAAAAAAAAAAAAAATTTATATGACAATCCGTAACAAGTAAAGAATATGTATGTATGTATGTATGTATGAATGGATGGATGTATGTATGCATGCATGTATGTATGTATATATGTGTGTACGTAATGTGTATGCATGTACGTATGTATGTGTATGTATGTACGTGTGTATATATATATATATATATATAAATATATACATATACATATACATATATATATATATATATATATATATATATATATATATATATATATATATATACATACACACACATATATATATATGCTTATACACAGGTATATATACTTATACACAGTTATACACAATTATATATACGTATACATGTGTGAGTGTATATACATGTGAGTGTATATACATATATACATACAAATATACGTATGTATATATATATATATATATATATATAATACATATTATATATATACATATATACATGAAAATATATGTCTATGTATTTGTATATATATATATATATCTATATATATATATATATAAATATATATATATGTATAAATATGTATATATATATATATATATATATATATATATATATATATATATATATATATATATATATATATATATATATATATATACATACATACGTAGATATATATATATATATATATTATATATATATATATATATATATATACATATTGCACATGCATATTTATATATATTCGTATATATATTTACATAATTATACGAGCATATATATATATATATATATATATATATATATATATATATATATATATATATATACGTACATACATACATACATACATAATTTAGAGAAAAAAACCCACTATAAACAAATTCAACAATGAAAAACTTCAAGCAAACCATTCAGAAAAACAAATATACCACAAAAGCCCTATTTCAAAAATCAATAAATTGCACAATCAATAAATATCAAATAACATTAAATAGACTACGCGCGTTTCGTGGCTATATTTTGAAATAAATTCGATTCAATTTAAAAATATAGTCATTCTTCAGGTCTAAGATAATCTTAAGAATAATAAAAATCCCTAATATGATATATATATATATATATATATACATATACATGTACATATAGATGTGTGCTTAAGTATATGTAGCTGAATGCTTGTGTGTCTAAATATAAATGTAACAAATCCAAAGTTTTGTACCTGGAGTTATTCAAAAATAAAAATGGTTTGCAGTTTTACACATGACCGCCGTCACATTTATAGATTGCTTTAATATTCCTCAAGTGTTTCTTTTAGTAGAAAATGCATTATTGAAACTGCGATCATGCGTTGTAGAAAATAAATCAACGTTTATCATCAATGAAGTAGCTGATATCATATGCCATATAACGTTCTGAGAACATATGTACTATCAGTTTGTTACTTTTGCATATGATGCCACTGTCCTTTATGGCTTGTAGTAGTATATCTTCATGTGTATACGATATGTTCTTAATTTGGATGCATGTAATGTATTTTCTATATGGAAAATAAATCGTTCCAAAGCCAACATTTCTTTCAATTATTGCTTTTGATTTCGTTATTTCTTAATTTCCTAACTTCCTAATACAAGATTTGTTTTATACAAGTCCCAAATTAGTAGTATTCTCCATAATGGTTCTGAGAATGCAAACTATGCGAAGATGACTTGGTTACTCTTTTGTGTAACCATTTCAGCTTGTAGAAGACAGCCTCAAATTGCCCTTGGTTCTTTGATGCAAGCATTCTGTTTCAAAGTGATCGAAATTCAAATCTTCCATCAAAATCTGTTAATTTGTTTTTCCAAACACCAGCTTAACGATGAAGTTATTTTACTAAATCCTTCATTATTTGAAAAATTAACTGATACAAATATAGCGTATTTCGACAGAAATATAGTAACAGAAGGATTTCATCAAGACGCGTTTGGAAAAATGACAGAGTTCTCAAAAAGTGATTGTCACCGGTTTCATTCAAATTAATCGACTGAAGCTTTATAGTAATATTCAATGATTGTTAATCATCATGTTTACTCTAAACTGTGAATTTTAATTAAGTGTATTTTACGAATTTCTTTCAGGGGAATTTTTGATAAAATTTTGACAGCTCTTTACAAATTTAAGACCAGATTCTTTTATAGATATTACAAATTTAGCTGGTTTTTCTTTTTTAATTTTCTGTATAGTAAATATTGTTTGAAGTTGTACCAATACAAACACATTAAAATGTATATGTTACCAGCGGATCTTGTCATTTGCAAATTTTCGGCAAACTTCGAAGACTGGGCTTCTGGATGAAATTGCATCATTATGTTTGGTGTAAAGTCCGTTATCTGGTATTTGTCTTGTTCTGCAGGAATATTGTTTCTGCGATGTATGGAGGAGGTAGTAGAATCCGATTCGGAAATGTTTGAAGTATTAATACAATCTTTTTGTGTTGCTTCTGCATTATCAATGTTCGCGGTTGGTGTTTGTGCAGATCTAGACATCTCTGCATTTCTTACCTTTTCCAGCTTTCGGCGACAACTGCTACATTTCCTGGTTAATGGTAAAGGAAAATCGTTGTCTTCATCAATGTCAATAATCTGACGGAAACATGCTGTAAAACAGTAAAACAAATAACTAGAGAGACAACACATACTGTAACGGCAATAAATGCGTTATTTTCTCACTTTGATAATTAGACAGGGTAGTTGGTCAGCTGACCTCTCTGGCTAGTAGTCACACCTAAGTGATAACCACACAGCTTTGACCAATGTTAATAAGTACGTACATTGGTCAAGGTGACTGCTGATTGCTTGTCCCGAGCAAGTAAACGAAATCGTTTCAATTCACAAAGGATACTGAATAGTAAAGCAGCCTACGTTCTAATTTCTAACAAAAGACATTCCGTAGAAACATAGCTGAAATAACACAGCTACCTTAGGGCCCAGCTACTGTAGAAGTGGGACTATTTTAAAATGTTAATATGAACTAGATGCAAACTACAAAACATTTAGAGACAGCTTAAATAAGCATATAAACGGAATCAGGTTTATCACCCAGAGATGCTAGCTGCATAAACGAAACAAAGAGAAAATAATTGATAAGTTAGTGTTAACATATATAATGTTGTTAACGACAAAAATCTGATATGAAATAAGTGGTGAGGAAAAGACAGCATTGACTAATATTATTTTAATCATTTCAGCAAGTAAAAGACACAACTCTGGACATGATACACAATGTAAAGAAAATATGCATGATCTTACCTCGTAGCAAGCCTTCTACTATGGAATGTTTTGCTTCCAAAACTATATCTCTCATTAGTACAAATTTTGATTCCCCTCGTAACCAGAAGTCCATCAATCACTTGGGATTTAAATATAAAACTGCTCTAAAAAGATGAATATTATAAAAAAAAATTACGGATAAGCTATCTCGAAGTGTTTAACATCTTAGTGACATGCATACACTCTAACTAAATACATAAAAAAAACAAAAGTGCTCAACAAATGCTTCTGCAAATTTTGAATTATTTGGGGCTATGACAATAAGTCTGCACAGTAAAAGGGTTATCAGAAAGAATCAATTTCTGATACTCCGTTAAAGAAGTATGCACGATCGCGTTCTCGCCAGCCGCTGTTAAGACGACTTTTCTTCCGATACATATTGTGTTTTTAAACACATCATGTCCATAAAAGATGTTATATCTGAACGGATACTACAGTAATTTGCCTATCAACGATGTATATACTTATTAAGTATAATACGTAGATGACTATTTTAATTTAATACTGCTTCATATGCGTATACAAGATCTTTTATCCAACCGGCCGGCTTTTCGCAATACTAGTGAATGTTTCATTCACAGTCCCATATATCGGAGGCGTCAGGTTGGCTGTGAGTACATGTCATTGACTAGGCCTAACAAGGCCGAAATGCACCTGGCGTTATCGCTAACCGCTGCTGGGACAATATTTTCGTTTCCTTCCGATCTGTTTACTGTGTTTTTAAATACTACCCGTATTAATTATCACTAGATGAATACCACAGTAACATGCCTATCAACGATGTATATTGTATGTGTGTGTGTGTGTGTGTGTGTATGTGCGGAGGAGTAAGTCTTTATTAAATTTGTGTTTGAAGGCGAATTCAGCTATAAACAAACACACAGCACATTGGATTAAAACTCCTTTAGATGAAAAAAAAAAGGGTAGAGAGATACTTGTGTGTTCGTATTTATATATATTTGGTGTGGTGTGTATATCGGGGTTTTTGTCCCTCGTTAATAAGAAAAACAAAAGAAAGAAATACAGCAAATATTACCTGGTTTAATCGTAGTTTCTTTGGAGTTCAACGGAAAAAAAAAAAAAATTCGCTAACCTGCTTGTGCGAAAGATTAGGTAATATCAGTGCTGGAACAGAGGTAAGCTTTTATCAACAACGATTCTTTCTGATGTGAAGGTTCCCGGTCTAGAGGTTAGGATACTGAGCTCGTGACCATAAGGTCGTTGGTTCGATTCCTGAGCTGAGTACCGTGTTTTGTCTTTCAACAAGGTACGGGATTTCCTGCTGCTTCAGTCTGGTATCAGCCGACTGCTGAGACAGCCATTTCTCCTCCCAGCTACAATATCCTCATATTCTGCTGGGCCAAGCGTAGGAAGACTGAGACGATGTACATGTCACCTTTATTTGATTGTTAGTGTTACTAATTTAGAGGAAAGAACACACAAGACAACTTTACGTCTTTGCAATAACTAATTGAATTGAGTGCAACGTGTACTAGGAATTGACAAGGGCGTACAACATTACTACGCAAAGCAGATGACATGTTCATAAGGAGTATAAGAACTGGATAAAGAGTAGGATTAAATAATGGCTCAGTTTAAATCTGAGGAATAATTTTAACATCCTCTGAAGGAGGACATTTTATAGAAATTCCTAAGTTTTGTAGTATGTATGTATGTATGTATGTATGTATGTATGTGCATCTATACATACATACATACATGCATACATACACACACATAATGTGTATATATATACATATATTTGTACATATATATACATATATATGTATATATACATATATATGTATATATACATATATATAATTAGATATATATATTCATTACATACATATATATATATATATATATATATATATATATATATATATATATATATATATATATATATATGTATATATTAATTTACAATGGTACCGTTAATTCTATTATTATTCAATATCACTAGTTTTTTAGAATGATAATAACAGAATGAACGATACAAGCGAATGCAGGCCAAAATTAGCATTTAAAATAGCTGAGGGATATATATATATATACATATATATATATATATATATATATATATATATATATATATATATATATATATATATATATATATATATATATATATATATATATATATATATATATATATATATATATTGTTGTAAATATGTAGTACAACTATGTACGATGGTAGTTCTGTAATACACGCTGCATATGTCTGTGTTGGCAGTTCTGTGCGGGTTCTATTATACTAGTGGGACCCGTGGAAATTCCATAGAACGAAAACATTTAAGAGAAGCTATTTAAGAACGAAAAGATGATTTGCATTTTTATTTTTATTTTGGTGAGTTATTTTACTTCCAGTCGTAATGATATAATGATATTAAAATTTTCCTCTGCTAAGCACTTTCTATTTCTCTTTTTCTCTCTACCTGTTCATATTTTTAACATTTCTCTCTTTCTCTTCTCCCATTTCCTCTAACCATATGAATGACAGCATAATGCATCAGCTGGCTATCTGCTCTCTCACTCACTCTCACATTCCCTCTTCCTCTCTCCCACTCCACATCCTTCTCCTCTCTAACAAACTAAAGTGTAAAGTGTGAACGGACAGGTAGAATAATATTAGAGATTTAGTTCAATAAAATAAACTTTCCACAATCAACACACAACCACCACCACCACCATCATCATCATCATCATCATCATCACTATAATTTTCAGTAACAAAGTTCATTTCACTTCAGCTGTTTGCTTATTTCTTTTTCTTTTTCTTCCTCTCGATGTATATCTCCCTCTCTCTCTCCCTCTCTCTCTCCCTCTCTCTCTCCCTCTCTCTCTCCCCCTCTCTCTCCCTCTCTCTCTCCCTCTCCCTCTCTCTCTCCCCCTCTCTCTCCCCCTCTCCCCTCCCCCTCTCTCAATATGACTGCCTTCCCTGTCCATCTTATAATTTGAGTGTAACTAATTGCTGATTAATTGATTAACTCAGCAAAGCCAGAGTTTGGTATAGTTAGGAAAATAGCACCAAAGAAAATTATTTTCAGATTAATAACAATATCCTCCCTCAAACTATGGCACATTATTTCAGAAGTACTAGAATAGTCTCGCAGAATAAAAGAGAAAAGAAACTGTAGATTCACGCAATACTATATAGCAGATATTTATCCTTCAACAATCAAGCCTTCTTAATGAAGTCCCTCGATAATGTGGCAGCAATTACTGATACTAGTATAAATCAATGATTATGAATACGAGAAAGTCACTGTTTTTCGACCACGAAAAGAAGTGAATTATTCAATGTATCTATGGTAGCATATCACAGTTATCAGGTGAGTGGAAGAACGGGGCAATATATTTTAGATATATTGAGGAAGAAATTTTCTGAAATGGATCGTATTTTATATCGTGATCATGGCCTAATTTTATTGAGAAATTGTAACGGCAATGAGTTGGATTAGATTTAGAAAAAATCTGACTAAAGTATTTCAAAAGAGACGACTTAGCATTATCGTAGATACTGATCTTATCGCCGTTGATAATAATTTTAGACCATACCACTAACCGAATGAGAAATTAATAAACACAGGCAAAATTACACGCCCAGCATCATAAGGAAACTACGTTAGTAAATAGTTTTCTTTGATAACTTCCAATGAAGATTCTTTCAAGGTATTATGAAACACTAAGAAATAGTGGATTCTCCGAGAAAATGCATAAAAGACACTGAGAGCAAAAGACATAGGAGAGGAATAAATATAGGAAAAGGAATATTTCAGAATTTAATTTAGCAGTAAGAACAAATATAGTTAGAGAATTAATAGATTACCACTTTCCACCAGAACCTAAAATGATAAATAGGAGCTGTGTTAAGGTTAGTTACTTAGTTTGTAAAAGTGTTGTTATATCATAATCTATAGTGATACATAGCTAAATGAAATAGGTAGACGTCTAAACAATATCAATCATCGTCTGTTGTATTCGTGAAAATTGTCTACTTGACGACAATTGTTTGGCTAAATCGAAGCAACAACGTGCCAAATGTATGCAGCGAGGCAACTAAGTTATTGACATTAAAAATTGTTACTATGACCATAAAAATTTATTTCTCATATGTGCTTTGTAAATTTATAAAGTTCTTAAAGTGAGATAAGCCAACACAAATTTTAAAAAGTTACTCGGTTGGTTATGAAAAAAGCACAAAGTGACAGAAATAGTAGCATCAAATAAGACATATAGCAAGACTTTTGTTAGAGTGAGAAAATAAGCATTTTGCTTCAAGACAGTAATGGTTTCCGACCAAAAAGGATTGTCTGAATCATTTATTTATGAAACAAAGTATTTTTATTTTGTAAGTACTACTCTTCTTAATTTTCAACCTTGTTCATTGAAAAAGCACCTTTTTGCTGTGTATGAAAAAATAATTTAAACAGCAACGGAATTTCATAAGAGTAGCTTTTGAGTGAAACCACTTGTATGAGATTGGATCCTGCATGCAACGATAAAAAATATGATGTTAAAATAGTTTCCCATTCCAACTATATTAAGCAAGGAAATGATATATGTTATCTTGAAACAGCTGTTTTTTTTTATATAAGTATAGTTCGCAAAGCATTTCTCGACAGCATTCATAAAATATTTTAGAATACATTCTAACACCTGACGACTTAAGAACTAACAGGTACAAAATTCTCACTACTGGTCTCTATAAATCATTCCACAAAGCAAACCAAACCAAAGCTTAAATTATGTCAATCGGTTTTCCAACTAACCAAAAGCAGTCATTAGTTTCTTAGTTTATAGTATTTCATCTCGTATATCATCACTTTCGGTATCTTGAAATCTTTAAACCAAAATACTAGTTTCTATAATGAAGCTTTATTCAAAGCTGGTTATAAAGACAAATAAACTTTTGCTCTTCAGTATAATATTAAGGATAATAATGATCCTATAATTTCTATAACTAATACTGACAATGCAAATGATAAAAAAAATTTCTATGAATATATTTATATAAATGCCAAAAACCAGAATATTTACTCGCCTCGTTTAAACAATCCTATTAAACGTAATGTAGAAAATAACTACCGTACTTATAATGATACTAAAAATATTCACAATTGTAGAAAAAAATAATCGTAAACATAATCATTATAGGAAAAAGATGAAAGTAAAGAACTATAATGATATAGACATTAATAATTATAACAAAATTTTATATGAAAATATAAATTGTGTAAATTTGTTTTCCTTTTTTTCTCTCTTTTGCCCACTGGTCATCTCTCCCTCCATGTATTAGAGAAGCAATATCATTAGAGTGACCGGTTGCCAGTGGTTACGTTGTATAAATACGTGTACGTTCTACACTGCATGGACTTTCTTACAAGAAGTTGTCAAACAAGGTCAGATCTAGGTAAATTAAGTAAGATCATTTTAGATAAATATATCAATAGATTAAATGATATTAATTACCTTAAATTATGGAATAGCACTATTGATACTTTAAAATGGTTTAATGATATTAAAGATAAAAATATATATAAATTTATACAGATAGATATAGATAATTATTATTCTTCCATTAATGAGATTGTACTCAATAAGGCCCTAATTTATGCAATGAATAAGGTAGGACCGACTTATGATGAAGTTAGTGTAGTTAAAACGGCTAGGAAATCGTTGATTAGATATAATAATAAATTGTGGGCTAGGAAGGATATTAGGGACTATTTCGATATACCTATGGGGGCACCCGATTCTGCACAGGCAACTGAGGTAACTACGGAGGTAACTACATAGACAGAGGTAACTTCATCACAAAGAACAGTAGATTACCAAGATTCTATTACCTCATTTAAAACACACAAGGATAGCAACACGATCCAGATTAGACCCATCGTCTCCAGCGTGGAAGGACCTCTATATAAAATATCCTCGCCACTTTCTCACATCCTGAAACCCATACTCTCCACCTTTCCTGGACACGTCAAGAACTCCGACGAAGTCATCAAAAGTACTGTGCGAACTGCCCCCAGACCCACTCAGGCAAAACAGATGCGCCTTTAGTCTTGAGGTTGTCTCAATGTACACAACCGTACAAGCACACTCGGCAGTCAGCCTATTGACTGACTGCATAGTATCGTCCGACATCCACTGCTCCGGACTCACCGCAGCTGATATACATCAACTATTGTCCATCATCGTGGACAACACCTACTTCTTTTTCCATGATCGCATATACAAACAGACAACAGGTGTTCCCATGGGATCCAGTCTCTCGGGCCCACTAGCCATCACCTATATGAACTATCTGGAACATCGAGCATTCAAGCGCCTTCTTCACCAGGTACGTAGATGACATCCTCATGCTCACATCCTCCCGTGAAGAGGCAAACAGAATATTCACGGCGTTCAGCAACATGGACATGAACATACGGTTCACTATAGAACATCCCGACAACACTGGAACCCTATCGCTACTCGATTTCCAACTTAAAATAACGGAAGAAGGTGAGATCCACACTGAGTTCTACAGGAAAGCAGCTTGTAGAGACATGTTTGTTCAGTACAGTTCAACCCTTCCACTCGGTACCAAAATAGGATACGCCAGAAATAAACTTGCACGCATCCAGAGCAAGTGAAGCAGGACAGAGGACAAGATAACCCACACCACATGCTTCCTAGAGGATTTGAAAACCAACGGGTATCCTATATCCATTGTAAATCGACTTAAGTACCCAAGACGACAAACACGCCGAACATACAGAAAACCCAGCAACACACGTTTCCTTAAAATACCCCATTTTAGCGAGAGGATGACTACAGCTATCGGAAGAGCCTTAAGAAGAGAAGGGCTAGACATACAACTAGTCCACTCCGGCCCCTCTCTGAGAAGACACCTAGCAAAGAAATGAGCAAGGGACAGCAATCAATGCACATTAGATAACTGCCCCATCTGTGACACAGATTTATGCTAACGGGTAAATGTTGTGTATAGAATACAATGTAACAAATGCAACAAGTTCTATGTGGATAGCACAACAAGACCGTTACATATTTGCATCAAAGAACATCTGAACATGAGAACCTCCTCCTTCAGAAAACATTTAAACAGATGCCAGAACACCGACAAAAGCATAACGGTCACTATTGAGGCCAATGAAAGAAATTTGTGTAATCTAAGAATTAAGGAAGCTATCATCTTAAACAGACTAGGGCCCCAAATTAACAACAAGCAGGAGGTTGGCAATCAGTATGTTATTTAGCTGCATCAGGATCATGTATTATATAAAAAAAAGGAAAAAAGAAAAAAAGAAACTGCACGTATTATACATAACTTAGAAGCAGCGCTGAATTCCGGAAGGAGGTTCGTGAGACCATTGCAGAGACGTTTCCGGAAAAAAATTTCAGTAACCGTTGGAAAACCGATTGTAGCAAAAACAAAGAGGCTATGTCCGAGAAGCCGATAGGATGTATATATATATGTATAGTCAGTTGAAGTGTTAAGAACGGATAAGAGTACAAATAGAGCTCATTCACCCTTAGAATTCCCAAATAGCCGGTAGTATTCTTATGGTATGCTATCAATTCTAGTCTTAGGTATTTCTCGTGTGTGAAAATAAAAAGTAAAAAGTAAAAGGCATGGAATATCGGTGCTTTATTTTACTGGAAAGTAATACATTTGTATTGCAATATTTTTCGTTGAAAACTTTCTCACTGTTCTCAGTTATATCTTTCGTAATGTTTTTACATTCCTCTCTACTTATTTATGTTTTCCTAACTCATATCTGGTGATATTGCCGTGGCGGCTCGAGATTACCGGTCTTTTCACATAAACGCTGTGCATGGCATTTGAATTCAAAGCTTGATTGTGTAGATAGAGTTGAAAACATTTCTATTGCTGGTCGGGATTCATGCTAGCCCCAAGGTAAAGTCTTGTTTTGATTTCTATATATAGGAATATTTCCACTGACGAGGCGAATGGGTCCCTTTAGTGGTCCCTAACACCGAAATTGCAACAGGGAATTAATCAATTATTTTCAAGTTGTGGATTCTATTTGCCATGTCGCCCGAGGACAGTTTTTATCGTGAGGAGAAATGATATGAGTTAATAATGGCTTTATAGCGGCTTTGGCTGCTATTTTTAACATGTAAGGGTTTTTAAACCCTCTTAGTTATAACTGTGACTTGTTCATAATTATAAACGTTTTTCTTCTATTCTATGAATACGTTTGGTCATTGATATGTTTTTACATTACTCTCTACTTTATACATGTATGTGTGTATGTATGTATGGGGTTTCTGAGAGATGTATGGTATATGTGTATGTAAGTGATTGTATGAGCGTATGTGTCAGTGTATTTGCGAAATAATAAAATTTAGCATGTGTAGCCTAACATGTGAAACAAAGTAAATAGACAACGTACACAATGCCGCTCATATCGAACGTGTAGAAGCACGACCACAGCGAGCGGATTGAAACTGTCAGCATCTGCTAGATTCAAAGGAACCAGTCGGATTTGATAGCATTGAAATCAAACATTTACTTACGAAGACAGCGATTATACATCACCTGAGGAGATACAACTTTGTCCTATTATACAGGTAGACCGTTACTTAATGTAAATTTAAATCCTGTATATATGTGGATCTATGTTGTATCGAAACGTGTGTAGTGGTCATTAAACAGCTGTTGAATCGTACTACCTCTTCCTTTTGACTCTATTCTTTCCTTTATATATATAATATATATTGCTATGAACTCACTCCACAGGACATACATTAACTTCTATCGGTCGTCGTAGAAAATACTTTCCACCACCACACATACAAGCAAACAACAGGCCAACCCACGGGATCCAGTCTTTCAGGCCTTCTAGCTATTGTGCCTGTAACGATGCGAACTTGCTAGCCACCTTATCATTACCATATTAATACAATTAATAACGGCAATAATACTTCTATATTTAAATTTTTTCTTGTTTATGATAGTTTCCTTTTAAACGGAGTGGGACGTTGAAAGCACGGAACGCACACGAGCTAACGTAGTGAATATTTTAGAAATAGATGTTAAAATATTATTTTCGCAGAGTATGTTTGCTATGCAAAGCGTGAAATCAATTGATATTGAAATATGCATTACTTACGGATGTATTCAACGCAAAGGTGAGCCTATTTCTCATATGTTCATTGTATTGCTCGTGTGTATCTTTATCATGATTTTATGGTGGTTTTTGGAGCGTTGGCTCTGATTTTAGCAAGTGGTATTATGTACCCTACTGAATCTAAATTTACCTTATATTGTGCCTGTAACGGTGTGAACTTGCTAGTCACCTTATTAATACTATTAATAACGGCGATAACTGCTAATGCAGTTAAGATTTAAAAAAATACGAGGGAAGATGTCTGCAGTTTAAACAAATCAGAAACTGTTCTACGAGACTGATAGAGGAGATAAGGAAGAAGCAGAATTACTTGATCCCAAAGAAGCAACTTCGTTTTGGAGCAAGGTCTGGTCAGAGAATGTGAAGCTCAACAAGAGGGACCTTAACCCCATGAAGTGGAAGAATTCGAAGGAGTTAAAGATAAACCAAGAGATATAACTCATTCCAGTGCTTTTTTTACAAAATTTTCGTCCCTCGCAAAAATGAAAATGTCTTTAATATACTGCTTAATGAATTATCTCTCCTTGATCAAGCTACGCATCCTCATTTAAACATCGCTTACATCAAACGCGATGTTCATGTTACCAGTCTGAAAAATGGCGAAATAAATTTCATATTCAGTTCAGGAAACCTTGGGCACCTGAATTTCACAAAAAAGATTTCTGTGTAGTTCTTAATAATAATACTAACGTCCGTACAAGGTAGATAAGAATATACGTAATATATTATTAATTGCTAGTATCACAGATAAATACCGGAAATCAAACCCAGATACTTACGACTTTTTTAGGTTAGAAACTGAAGACCTCATCAAAAAGTTTTAAATAGACATGAGCTGAAGGCTTAGCTAAGAAGAAACCTTTTATTCCATGGAGAGCCTACAAAACTGGCTTCTACGATAGACGCAAATGCAGGCTAATTAACTCTGCCAAGACTAGATTTAGAGAGCAAAAAATTTTAAGGAACATTGATAATAAAATTAAGGAATCTTCTGACTTGTAACTCTGGACCAATAGCTTCTTGGTGATATCCTGATTAAAATTCATCCATAATAATGGTAAAACAAAATTTACACACCTCAGTTTGTAACCATCGATGAGCAAAACATAAACCTCATTACGCATGTAAAGCACTATTGTTCAGCGGCGGATTTATTTGAATTGAAAAAGATAATACTTGTGACCTCCATCAACAACTCTACCATATACTGCATCATCTGCAAATTTTACAGTGCACTTTACTTTGGTGAAACAAGCTGTTACCTTATCAATCTCTTTCACGAATACATTCTTAATATTTCTCTACATATGTTAGACTAACATGTCACCACCTACTTAAATGAAATGGGCCTCTCCATTACCCATTTATCGGTGTCGGGTAGCTCTGCACATTGTAGATCTGACTTCTTAAAAAAATCATAAAGAGCAACAATCAAATTCAAACTTGAAACCATGACAACGATGAGTTTAAATGGACTTCTGCCTTGCCTTTCTTCCCCCATCACCTTTACTCTGAAGAAGGATTCTGTCCGAAACGTCAGAAATATTACGTCAGCAATATCACTTTCTTCTTTCTATTATTCTTTCGTGATATATAACAGGTATAGCATATTCTGATATTCACAAGCTACTGAAAATACGCCAAAAATTAGTTCTATTGCACGATGAGAAGTCTACAGCAGGCTTAGAGCTACTAAAAGTGCCGATGGCAAAAAGCCCCAGAAATTCTTAGAAAAAGTTTGTAGTAACAATCAAGAGAGTGTGGAACAGCTGAAAATAAACTGTTTTCAAAGAGACCATTAATTACTAGAAGGTTAAAAGATGATGCTCTTAGCTTTAAAAGTTGTGCTAGAAAGTATCTGTTAAGCAAAAAAGACATTAAGCACAGATTGCACTTTTTGGGCGAGTAGGGTAATTATGGTTCATATTGGTTTCAGAAAGCCGCCTGGGAAAACGAAGCAAGATTTGAGCTTTATAGTTATACTCCAGAACGTTACTTTCAGAGAAATGGTCAGAGGTTCCACTCTGAGTGTATTTCAAAAGCTATGATGCATGGAAGAAGTGGAATTATGGTATTTATAAAAAGTGATGTGCTGAAAAATACCGGACAACCAAGTTTATCAAATTACCTAATGTGCTTATTGTAAAGACGATTAGGTGAGCGTGATTTCAGTAAAATTTTGGCTGCTTTTTCTAGCATGTTTATTGAGTGCAAAGAGGCTTCTTCGTTATATTATCTGTCCTATGAGTCGCAACTTTGTGATTTTATACCCCTACATATATTTAGAAGATGGGGAGGAGAAAAAAATGTTGCTGAGGGAGAAATACAGCTAACGAGATTGAGAATGTGTGAAAGATAGATTGATAGGTAGTGTTGTCACCGTAGTAACTAACATGTTTTGATTAAAAACGCAGGGATTTTAAGCACAAGTCTGTCAACACAATGCAATACAGACTTTAAATTATATAATGAGAACTATAATGTTAATTACTTAGATGCTAATTTGAATTTAATAACAGGTAAGACCCAACCATTCCATAAAATTAATGAAAACATTAAATACATTAATGCGAAAAGTAATCATCCACTCTCGATTAAGAAATCGTTGACAGATAATATAGGTAACAGAATATCGTTACTTTCTTCTAATTTTGAGATTTTTCAAAAATACGCACCTTATTATAATGAAGCCAGGCGGGAGGCGGGATATAATAATAATATTAAATTCTTTAATAATTCTAAATATAATTATAATATAAAAGATTATAATTTAAATGATTCCTATGCTTTTTATGATAATAAACCTAACATAAATAATTATGATAAGTTTTATTTAGGTAATTATAGTATTAGTAATAGGGATTATGATAATACAAAACAAATATAATAATAGTAGACTAAAAAATAAGATTAAATTTAATTCCTTTATTGATAATAATAAATTTTATAATATGAAAAATTTAAGTCCTCTCTATAAACTAAAAAATGAATTAGACTGACATTTATTTTATTTTGAACCAGATGAAAACACACGAGATGTCGAAATATTGTTGTTGTCCAAAGGACCAATAAATAAGTTACTTTCGAGTTGCGCTTTTGTCATTGAGTTGGCCGTAGTGATGGATTACGTCAGCTATGTTTACCTATGTCCTCTCTAATAACTATTATTATTATTATTATTATTATTATTATTATTATTATTATTATTATTATTATTATTATTATTATTATTATTATTACTATTATTATTATTATTATTTATATTTTATTTTAGACCTGACGAGGGACAATATTTTTGAATAGATTTAATTGTAGATCGATTTGATTATTAATCGAATTGGTTTTATTAGTTATCTGTTTGAAAATATAGCCACGTAACGTGTGTAGTCATTTTTTATACCATTTACTAGTTATTCTTTTATGTACTTTATTGATTTTTAGAATAAGGTTTTTATGATATATTTATTTTCTAGAGGGTATGAATTACATTCTTCTCTATTGAATTGTTTAATAGTGGTTTTTCTCTAAATTATATATATATATATATAGTTATTTTGGAGGGTTGTTTATATGTGTGTGGTGTTTCTGTGTCTATAAACAACGCAACACAGACTTTAAAAAAATTATGAAGGTAGGTATTTTTACCGGCAGTGTAGCGATGGATACGAACTAGTACTTATCAAAAGCAATTATCCACACAACAAAGGTAACATCACAGATGAGTACTTCAAAAACAAATATATCTTATGGAAAGAGTAGCTATTTGTTTAAAATCTGTTTCCTTTAACATAAATCCATTTTAAAGAATAAAGGAAAAAAACAATCACCATACACTTGTCCACATATATTTAGCCACTGAAAGAAATGCTCTCCTTAAATTGTGAAAAAAGGGATTTGCGTTCGCAGGTACGCCTTTTCCACATTAATGTAATTTTATACTTGATGTGTATTGTATCATTATTTATTTTGTTAGCATTGAGTCATCTTTTTACACTGCATTTTCTCCTGTGTTCTACTCCCTATAGGAAACGGCAGAAGCAAGAGGGGCCCGTTTGCTGCCCAGCGTAGTCGTGATCAGCGTTCACTGCTTGATGAGTCAGCAGAAGCAAGAGGGGCCCGTCTTGCTGCTCAGCGTAGTCGTGATCAGCGATCACTCCTTGAGTAGTCGGCAGAAGCAAGAGGGACCCGTCTTGCTACTCAACGTAGTCGTGATCAGCGTTCACTGCTTGATGAGTCAGCAGAAGCAAGAGGGGCCCGTTTGCTGCTCAGCGTAGTCGTGATCAGCGTTCACTGCTTGATGAGTCAGCAGAAGCAAGAGGGGCCCGTCTTGCTGCTCAGCGTAGTCGTGATCAGCGATCACTCCTTGAGTAGTCGGCAGAAGCAAGAGGGACCCGTCTTGCTGCTCAGCGTAGTCGACGCCAGAGATCGAGTCTTGAGGAATTATCGGAGGCTAGGGAAGAAAGGCTGGCAGACCGACCACAAAGAAATGTTGCTGCTGCAAGGGGCGCATTTTGGATTAAAGCTGGCTTCAAATACAGTCCCATAAATGACTTCTCCAATCACCCGGACTTAACTCTCAGTAAAATAGATAAGGTATGCCGGTTTTGTGGAGCTAAGAAGTGGGCTGGTGAGGCGGCCAGTCTTTGTTGTTCAGCAGGCAAGGTTCGACTTCAGCTGCTCGCAGATCCACCTGAGGTTCTGAAACATCTTTTCCTTGGTAACTCTGATCACGCCGAGGCATTTGGAGATACAATTCATGCTTCGCTATGACGTCTTTTGGTGCCCAAACAAGTCTAATGCTTGCACAGAGCAGGTTTTACAGCCACATCATCCAAACCGATCGGGTGAAACCGAGCTTAGCTGCTGGTATTAAAATAAATTTGTTTGAAATTTTAAGGTGTTTCCATTATTTTGTCCAGTCCCTGTATGTCTAGATAAGAAATATTGTTCTTCAGGAACTTTTACAGTAAATGTCAATAATATTGCTTTTGCACGTAATGTGTTAGATATGTTGTAAATGCACAAACTTTTGCATGAGTTAAACCTGCTCTCACTTGAAAACCTTTAGAAAATGTATGTAATCTGTTTGTAAGATAATGTACCCATACATTTTGGTAGTTTTGAATACATACAGAATTTCTGTAGCTAGGTAGAGAATTTATTGTAGAAAATAACGATATAGAATAACGAGTGAATCATTGACTACAATATATTTACATATTAAAAGCGACTAAACCTGTATAATTTTAGTGAGTGAGAAATATTTTCTTCTTTTCCTGTTATTTTAGCACTGTTGTTTACATTCGCATACTTTTAACAGCTTTCATCATGTACATTTTTCGACAATATCTCCAATTGGAAAAATTCAAACATTCATACATACCAAATTGTGATTATCACAAAGTTAATACAACCAGGTTCTCTAGTACACCCAATAATGTGCTCATTGAATGAATCACTACGTAGTCGCTAGACCCTCTAGAAATAAAAGCTAAATATCTCTCAAATCACATTTTACCGTGTGGGGAAAGGACACACTGTATTATGTAGTCCAATAAATGTTGTGTAAATGAAACAAAACCGGAATGAAAAACGGCTGGAATGCTTCTATATATATATATATATATATATATGATGTGGCAACATTTGAAATATTGTCTAGGTAAATGCAACTGATGAAGACTGATCAGATTTACGTTGTGAAACGTATTTGAAGAGTCTGAAACCGGTCCTGCATTATCCTTAATCTGGGTTGTCCATTTTCGAATGTTCTTCCTACAGGTAAGATAAATTTTTCATGTTTGTTGCACACACGCATTTTTGCCAGTATATACGCAGTGAAGCTATACAATAGCGTCGTAATTATATCGATTGCTATTTTCCAGTAAATATTGGTGCCTTGTTATACCACTGTTCTGAATTTTTATATATATATATATATATATATATATATATATATATATATATACATATAGCTAAAATCTCAGGTATTTATATAAGCCCTGTGAGGCACCCTTACAGATAGCAAAAACTTGATCTTCAACGGAGACAAGATTGTGCTTGGAAGGTATGGAAAACAAGAAGTACTTGTGAGCTCAACAAATATAATTGCCAAGGATGTGATCAAGGGCTTAGATATAATTATAGATGATTATTTTATGTCTTGGATCACATCAAATAGTAACTCAGAGACAAATATTTTGCGTTCGTCAATCTTGAGAAAACCTTCGGCAGGGTACCTCGCTCTCTGATGTGAGTGCAGAAGCTAGGAGTAGACAAATGGTTGGTGCGAACTGTTGTGTGCATGGGTACTGTTAGTCCGATGAGAATTAGCAAGAGTACGGCGATGAATTGAGTGTGCGGGTATGAATCAATATCCTCCTATTTATGAAAGTCGCCAGGCCATTAATGAGGAGTATTAAACTGGTTACCCAAGGGAACTCCTCTATGATGATAACATTGTTCTTATAGCCGAATCTGTGGTAGAATTAGAAAAAAAATTCCAGCTGTGGAAGAAAAACCTGGAATCAAAGGGCCTTAAAGTTAACTTAGAAAAGACCAAAGTTCTAGTAAGCAAGAACACAGACGGAGCTAATCCTTTCCGATAAATGGTTTGTTTGATATGCAAAAGATGTGTAGGTAGAAATTCCACGCTGTGTACACAGTGCAAGCTATAGACATGAGGTGCAATATACCATAAGAACCAAATGCAATCTGGTTATAAAAGAATGAATAGGTTATTAAAGACATCATAAAACAGGACACAACATGGAATTAAAAAATATCTTATTACCACATAAGCTAGCATATCGCAGGATGTACTTCAAAAAATGTCATATCCAGATATCAATAAAAATATGGAAGTTACAAACATCATGGCTCAAACTGTTACACTGAATACAAAAAAAAGAGCCTTTACAGCATTTCAGTACAGTACACAGACAAGCATACACATATTTGTATATATGGAGAGTTAGGTCCATTGTTTAAACATGTGTATAATGGTTATATAATCGTTATAAGTCCACTATTGAAACGTACTCAATAGTTATTTAAAGACTTTTAAGTATTATATATAAATATACTTGAATGTTTTTTCAAATGTTATGTTGAGATATAATTATAAACATGGAATTTTTCTTAACTGACAAGCATGCTTAATATTTGCATTGGTTTAGAAATAGTATATTTATTAAGAGACGTGTAATTTATTATTTATTATAGAATATAACAAAATAAATTATATAGCAGAGACTCCAGCTAAGAAGATCTGAAGAAGGAATTGTAATTCCAAAATATCATCGGACTATAGATAACCAAATTACAACAGGTATATAGTCCATGTAGGGCGTACCCTTTCGAGAATACAACATGCACTAATGGGAACTGCGTGGTATATAAGATTAACTCTGGCATTAACTGTAGACTACAGCATAAGGTGCATAGAGGGCGCTTGTAAAGATAAGAACATGACATACATTGCAGAGACATCTAGAAGTATTGCGGAGAGATTAAATAAACACTTGAGGCAATATGATGACAAAAAACAATCCTCCATACTCTACTAACATGCCAAAGACCAACATGGAAGCACAGACATACGTGTTTTATCCAAGCACACGAAGAACCCATCACTCAGATAAATGCAGGAGTACGTCCTCATAAATGAAACATACCCCGTACTAAATAAGAAATACACGTAGAAGGTAGTAGTGATATCCCAATACCCACAGAATATACATACATAGATACATTCGTCAGTCAACTGTTATGTAGGCAAATATATATATAGGTAGGTAAATGGATATGTAGGTGAACAGATAGATACATAGGTAAGTAGATAGATAGGTACATAGGTAATACGGACATGCAAGCACACACACACACATACACATACATAAAAGGAGACGGAAACATATAACCATACACACACACTCCACACACATACGCGCATACACACAAAAACGCATATGGAGACACACATCCATACATAACAGAGGCACGTATAGGGTTGGTCCATAAATGCAGTTTTTTCAATTGCATGAATTAAAAGTCGATGGGGGACGGGATAAGCTACCTGCATCAACTTGCTATAAAAACAGGTAGTAATTTTACCAAGTTTTGAAGAGTGCAGTTCGATATTAACATTCATTTTTTCAAAGCTATAATGGAAGTGGCAAATATTCGGTATATTTTGCTTTATGAGTATCAACGCAACGGAAAGTGCGAGGAATATTAATGCAGTATATGAGGATCGGACAATAAGCATAAGCCAGTGTCAACGGTGGTTCCAAAGATTCTGAACCAGAAACTACAGCCTAGAAGACAATCCTCGTCCTGGAAGATCTATAGAGCTCGACGAGGACATCCTGCAAACCTTGGCGAAACAAAATTCCATCATAACTGCAGAGGAACTAGCAAACAGGCTTGGATTTGGTCTTTCAACCATTCATCGACACCTGCGTACCATCAAGTCAAAAAATTGGGTCAAATTGAGTGAATGTGTGCTCTTCTTTGCTGTCACGTCTCATGAATGAACTTTTTTTGGACTGAATAGTGACTGGTGACGAGAAATGGGTTCTCTATAAAAATGTCAAGGGCCGAAGACAGAGGATAGGGAAAGGAGAAACACCGGCACCCCAGGCTAAAGAAGGTCTTCACCCACATAAAGTGTTGTTATCTGTGTGGTGGGATATGAAAGGTTTAGCCCACTTTGAACTTTTAAACCCAAACCAAGCAATAACAACGGAGACTACTGTGAGTAGCTTGAGCGGCTTAAGTCAGCGCTAGAAAGAAAAACGACCATCTTTGATTTCAAGACAAAATATGTTCTTCCAACAGGATAATACTCGGCCACATACAACGAAGATGACATTCCAAAGGCTGGAGCAATTCGAATGGAAAACGATGCCCCCACCCACCATATTCGCTGGACATTGCTCCTTCTGATTATCATTTATTCTGCAGTTTTCAAAATCATTTGAACGGAAAAAATATGAATTCTGTAGACGAAGTCAGAACAGTGTTGGAGGAGTATTTCTCGTCACAGACAAATGAATTTTAGAGGAGGGATCTTGCAAGTCTACCAGATAGATGGAAGAGCATTGTAGAAAATGAAGGAGAGTATCTTAGATTAAAAAATAACTTTATCTTAATTTTGAAAAATAAAAGAAGTATAGAAAACCGCATTATTTATGGGATGATCCAATACATAATCACATCAACCCATGCATATAGACACACTCAAACACGCACAAGTAAGGAGACAGAGGTACACACAAGCACACACACACACACACGCACACACGCACACACACAAACACGCACACACAAAAACGTGAATATGCAGAAAACATACGTACACACACATGCATACAAACATATATACATACATACATACATACATATGTGTGTACATATGCATACTGATGCGCGCACATGCGCACAAACAAACAAAAGGAGCGCAACTCCGATAACGGACAGCCAACGACTATCGAGAAGGCTACAAGAAGCAACGAAAATTTTGGAAGAAAAAGAATTATATGAATAAATTGGGTGGAAATCGAACCGGCGAGTGTGTTAGCTAATAAGGCGTAAAGACAAAATGACTCTCCCCAGACACAATGTTTTTTTTTTATATAATTCACATCTTTTCTTTTTTGATTTCAGAGTTATGCTTACAATTTTGTATTTATAAAATGTTTTTTTGCATCTCATCATTGAAATTGTATTATATTTGCTCCTTCCTGTGGAGCTCTCACTGTAAAGTATAGCTGAGCTTTCCTAAAGAAGAGATCCTAACCCCGAAATATTGAAATATAAGGTAAAAGTTGTAACCCAATTTATATTATTTCTTATAACTTGCATTATTTCGGCTATGAAAATTAAAAACATATATATATATATATATATATATATATATATATATATATATATATATATATATATAGGAATGCCTGTGGAGAATATACCGATGCCTCGGGAAAAAGAATTTATGGCGTTGCTTATTCAAAAAAGCAATAGCTTTATTAAAAGGATTAGATGGAAAGCTTACTATTTTCGTAAAAATGATAAAACGCATAATATAAATATAAAATCCAGGGGTAAGATGCAGTGCCATCACTCGCAAATGGCACTTAGCTCGGTAACGACTGTCTGTGCATCGGCGTTTCCCTGAGACTTGGCCTCCTAATCCGTGAGAGTCACAAACGCCGCTGCGGATCCAATGTGGATTCTTTCAGTCTTCACCCATTGTCATGCCATTATAGTACTGGACATTTTCCACGCCATGCCGCTCTCAATGAGATCACAAAGCATGGCCAGATGCCGCAGGCTTCCCAATTCTAGCTCGAGACAGCCGGGATAAACTTGACAGTATGACAATTTTCCCGTTCCGTGTGGCAGGCCCTCTCATCTAGGATTCCACAACCTGGTGCGTTCAGTAACCAGCCCAAGGTTCCGCGGCTCTTCAGGCTGAGAAAAACAAACTGTCAAAAGTATCGGCCGCTCTCTGACAGGCTTGTGGTCAAGCCTGCGGCAGTGGAGACCTCCGGCATTTCCGACCCCTGTACCACATCCCTGCTCACCGCTACAGAGGCAAAGATGGTTACCACAAGTACGAACCCCGTGATCAGAGTGGCTGTTCCAGCGCAGTGAGGAAGAAGAAAGATATGATTTAGGCATGGCCCTTCATTCAATTTATAAAACTATTTCATTAGTTTGGTGACTCACTTTAGTCGTAAAATGAGATTAGTTCAGCGTTTAGAATGAACTTTCAAATACAAAAGTCAAACAGAACAATTAAGTAGAGATACTGTTATACAGCCAGAGAGTAGAAGCATTGTTGCATAATTTAGACTTCTTCCCGTGGCCCACACCCGCCATGCCCAAGATCTCTTCTCAGCCAACATGATTGCACTGAAGAACAACGGAAACATCCGTCATATAGCAACGGGAAACGTTTTTCGTCGTCCTGCAGCTAAGCTAACTTGCAGATCAGTCAGCAATGACTTGAGCGAGGCACTCAGATCCGTCCAGCTGGGGGTGGGAGTCAAGTGCAGATGTGAGGCTGCCGAGCCTGTAGCCGGACACTTCATTTAGCACACACCTTCCTCGTCACCTTACTGAAGCTGGATTTAAAAATAAACGCCTTCAATCTCAGACACGACAGCCTCTCGGAGACGTGCTCCCTCATTACACCCACTCATATACCTCTCTCCTATGGTACACCAAACTCACTCATGCTTCCTGACAACAGGATCGCTTCTTTCGCGGGTGACCTGCTTGGCTCGCTCCATTTTGCGTTGGCTGTAGACGACAATGCCCCGTCGGTTCGCTCACCCTTCTGTGTCTGGTACCTAGATGACGCAACCTTGGGTAGCCCGTCTGAGTCTGTTGTTAGGGACCTTCAGCAGGTTATCCTAGCTTTGAAGCTTCTTGGGCTCGAGATCAACCGGTCTAAGTCGGAGGTGATAAATGTGAAGGGGAAATATGATCAATCTTGAACTTTAGCTGCCCACATTGTGCCTTTTGGCTTTCAGCACTCATTTTGTTGCATCACATGACAGTCAGGTTCACTTAACGTGATGGACTAGCCTAACGTCTGTACATCTTACTATATAAAATACGTTGTCTGTGTGTGTGTGTCCTCTATGCACGACTAAACCTCCAAATCAATCTGTACCATACTTCGGGTACATAAATAACTTGACCTGGGAAATAATAATACGGACTTGATTTACTTCTTTATTAAAAATAAATAATATTGCTTTATATATATAATAAAGATTCACTTCTTCAAACCGTTTTGTCAATGTCAACTTCCTGTGTCTGGCATTCTGACGTAGTAACTAAATAACCAGCTATTTACACACACACGTATGTGTACATCATTACAGTTGTGACGATTTCTGATAAAAAAGAATTTCTAAAAGTATTTTCATTTTTTATATTCTTCTCTAGCTTTTTATTTGTGTATCTGCTTCATATATAAGATATGAATTTATGTATGTGTTAATACATCCTACACGGAGATAGACGCCTCTTTTTCATATGTTAACAGGTCTATTAAGATATATATCAATGTGAGTGCGTGTGTGATTATTCTTGGCGCAACTCGACTTATTAACACTGGATATTTCTATTTTAAATCCAATGTGTGTAATTATACTTGTATGTTGATAACTAGCGTTAAATAGTAGTTGTGACATCATTTTCCCCATTTCTTTGCAGAATGCTATCCATGAAAAGTATTGGGATGTCATGGAAGACCTTTGCTGCAAATGGAATCCTCAGAGCATCGTGCTGAGAGGTTAGTAAAAAACCACATCGTGCTGAGAGGCTTGCTAAAGACAGGGCCATGCATGCAGTTTCTTTTTTCTTGTGTTTACAATCGGTCTCTAACTTACTGGCGGAGGAATTTTCCCCCGCCCAGCTAAGAGTGGGTATCAAATTGGGATGTGAAGCTGCTGCCATGCAACCAGGGCCTTGTCACCCAAGATCATCCTCAAACTTGACCTTACCAACACCCGAGTGTGACAGAAAGTGACTTGTTTGAGGTTTTATAGGACTTTACTGTACAGGCTGACCACGAGTTTCAAACAAGAAAAAATGTAAAGAAAAGCCGTTAGTAAACAGTTTATAGCTTAGACTCCAGCTAAGAAGATCTGAAGAAGGAATTGTATTCCGAAGTATCATCGGACTATAGATAACTAAATTACAACAAATATATAGTCCATTTTTTATATTATAGTGCATCGTTGTACCATTCAAAACTTTTTATTCTTTACAAAGGTTGTATTGTTTTTATTTTAATTTCATTTCCGTATCATTTTCATGCCGTCATTTCTGACGGCACGGGTATACTATTATATAATATTTTCTTTCATCAACGTTTGAAGCTTGCTTGCTAGCTTGCTTGCGGTGTTCGTTTTTTGAAAGTAGTTATTTTAAACCTAGTTACAGCATTCGTAATATATAATATTTTCTCTTATCAACGTTAGAAGCTTGCTAGATCTGTTCCTCTTCACAGCAGTGCAATACTACGTATTAATGTTGAAAACAATACAATGTTTGTTTCTATTTCGTTAAATTTTGCCGTCACTACCTGTCCCAATGTTTTTAAGTGCATTTTATTTTTGATGCTAGTCACAGTGTCTTTATAGATCTATTTTAATTTTTTCCTCTCATGAACGCCAGAAGACTGCTTGCTTGTTCGCGACGCGGCCACCTATTCCTGCACCTACCACTTTATCTCTCTCTCTCTCTCTCTCTCTCTCACACACTCTCTCACTCACTCTCTCACTCAGTCTCTCACTATCTCTCTCTCCCTCCCTCCTCATCTTTACTAATCTATCCATTCATCTATCTATCTATCTATCTATCTATCTATCTATCTATCTATCTATCTATCTATCTATCGCCATCTCCTTTTCTCCTCCTTCTCTATTTTCTCTTACCTACCTACCTACCTACCTACCTGTCTGTCTGTCTGTCTGTGTGTATGTCTCTCGATCTCTCTCTCTATTTCCCTCCCCTTCTCTCTCTACTTTTCTATCTACTCTTTCTAATCACATAGTTTCGTTGCTATTATGCAAAAGTGTCGTAACTCCAAAAGGTTGCTTTTTCAGAAAACGAAAAAATAGTTTCACCGTTCCATAGCAAAACCATTGTACTACACTTTGGCAATTTTTGATATCTTGGTATCTGAAGCAGTTGGAGATACGAGAGTTTGACCAAAAGGAACGGCCTTTGCAAGCAAAAATATTGAAAAAAGAAAAAAAAAAAAAAAAACCCCGCATTCGGCCAAATTTGAACATACAACAGTTTAACATAATAGCAACGCAAGTCCCGATGACGTAAGGGAAAGGTGTCTATATTATTAGAGAGAGTGATAGATAGATAGATAGATAGATAGATAGATAGATAGATAGATAGATAGATAGATAGGTAGATAGATGTGCTATAACAATATATACGTTCAAGCGTTCAGTTGTGTCTTTTTCATAACGGCATTGTACGTTACGCGTTAACGAAAATAATTATGAAATTACGAAGAGATATATGTATGTTTTAAAAACCGTCATTCATAAGCGTAAATAGATAGATAGACAGATAGATAAATTGACTGGTTGGTTTGTTGGTAGGTAGATAGATAGATAGATATATAGATAGATAGATAGATAAATAGATAGATAGATAGATAGATAGATAGATAGATTCATTGCCCCTTTAATATTGTGTATGTGAATTTTCACATCTTCTCAAGAACCAAATGTTTCAGAAAAATATACAAATTCATCGTACAATCTTCAAAATAACCGTGGAATTTCCATGAGTGTTGCTAGTAAGTATTCATGTACTGCGATGTTATAAGCGTATAGTCCTGAAACCCCGTGTTATGGATGTATGAATGTATCACATTAATATTT
>NC_142934.1:12965986-13030986 GCF_046866305.1 Octopus bimaculoides | reverse complement strand
TTGACAATACAAATGGCTTTGACAGATATATCTAGACGCTTTAGTTCTCAGAAGGTAAGTAAACCGATACGACGAGTCGTAAGTTCGCAATCCACTCCTCTTATGTCACTTTATGCCCGAATATCTAGAGGCTATGTACTTTTACTTCCACTTAATTTATAACCAAGTTTGCAAATAGATATCATTGCTGGCCTTAACTCATGGATTACACTGACAGAGCGAAAGGCCTAATACTGGCGCCACGACAGCTCCATCTAAGCCTGGTCTTGTCAATACCTCCGCATTCTTGCCGCCGTTTATATTACTACAGCTGATATATATCAGGATACAGGTACACATACAGGATACAAGTACACACACACACACACACACACACACACACACACACACACACACACACACACACACACACAAATGAATGTCTATCTATCTATCTATCTATCTATCTATCTATCTATCTCGTTTGCTGCCAACACCCGTTAAAAGGAGGACTGGGCATGCCGTGGTTGATGATGCGCAGACACGCGCTGAGACTGCGACATCTCCGGCTCTACGTAGACAGCGGTGAACAGGTGTGGTCACCGTTCGTGCGGCGCGCTTTCCCGCAGCTCGTCTCCATGACCGAACTGCAGTCGTGGATCAAGAAGAGGCCGAGGAAGGGCGAATGGCACCGCGAGTGTCGCGCTGCTCTTCGGCAACTCCAACAACCCGGGTCAACCTTGAGCGACTGCATCACAACTAACACATCCTATAGTGGATTAGTGGAGGGAAGGTACGACGACGATCTCGGGGCGAACCTGGGCGTCGACGGGGAATACCTGACCCGCCTGTTTAAGACGACCTTCGGGTCGGGACCTATGGACAACTTCCAGAGATCCCTGGCCTGGCAGTGCTATCGAGAAGCACTACCCGTTCAGGATAAGCTCTACAGGCATGGCTCAAGAAACACGGGGCCGACCTGTCCGAGATGCCGGCAGAGCGACGAAACCGTTCTGCACGCACTCGTACAGTGTCCCACCATTTCCGAGCTGTGGGCTTACGTCGAACAACTGCTATCGCGTGTGGGACGAGTCGGTCTATCAGCCGAGTCTATCGTGAATATTGTCGCGCCTCCTTCCTTTAAACGAGAAGGAAGAGCTATTTTCATCGTACTTGTGGCTATGGCGAAAGAATGTGTATAGTGGACGCGTCTGAAAGGTCTAGAGACAAAGACTTTCCTCTCTGGGCAATCTCTCATCAACTTCTTCAAGTATCACCTGAAGAGGAAGGTGAGAGTAGAAAGAGAAGTCTTGTCTAGTGAATGCTTCAAAAAAAGATGGATGAATGTAGCAAGGATGGCACGTGTGAACGACGGAGCCATCTTGAGCATAACCCTATGAACAAGAAAAAAAGAATAAAACAAAAAGGCAAAAGAGAGTCACTTACTGTTATAGTTTCTTCAATGAGAATATTGACCAAGGTTACCGTGGTCTTTTCCGTAGGCTTTTCCTTCCACGGCTAAACCTAAACTGTCCTCCCCTCTTTTACACGAGAACATTACTGTGTGATACACGATCCCTATTGATCGGCCTTTCCTTTTTTTTTTTTTTTTTCAATCCCTTTTGATCGAACTTCCCCTTTTTCCCTTCCTACGATCCCTTTTGATCGACACCACCACTTTTTTTTCCTTCCTTCCCCCTCCCAAAAAGAAAAGCTCTACATTGTATTTGTCCCATCTTCGTTGAGCCCTGTGTGGCTAATAAAAGAAATGTATCTATCTATCTATCTATCTATCTATCTATCTATCTATCTATCTATCTATCTACATTAATATGTAGTTATAAAACAGGCGAATATTAATTGAATGCTCACTCAATACATTTAATTAGATTGTCGAGTTTGTTTTATTTAAACATGGCGAAAGTTTAACCGTAATTTTCTTATCTCAGCTCATATATATATATATATATATATATATATATATATATATATATATATATATATATATATATATATATGTATATATATATATATATATATATATATATATATATATATATATATATATATATATATATATATATATGTATGTATATATATATATGTGTATGTGTGTGTGTGTGTTTGTGTGTGTGTATGTATGTGTGTTTGTCCCCACCAACACCGCTTGACAACCGATGCTGGTGTGTTTACGTCTCTGTAACTAGCGGTTCGGCAAAAGAGAGCGATAGAATAAGTACAAGGCTTACAAACAAAAAGTCCCGAGATCGATTTGCCCGACTAAAGGCAGCGCTCCAGCATGGCCGCAGTCAAATTACTGAAACAAATAAAAGAATATGTACATATTTTGTCGACTTGTCTAACTTGCTTGTCCTTACTTTTATGTATTTGCTTTGTAAGTTTCCTGATGGGAAATCCTGTGTTGAAACAAATATTGTTATATTTCGGGATGGTCTTATTTTTTCTCGTCAAATATGCCCTAACTGCAATATTACAATGATGTAATTGCAATTTTTGCAGAATGACATTATAGGGTAGGTGTGAGAGGCCAGATTTGGTTAGTTCGAACGTTAAAATAAGCAGAATATCTAGGCCAGATATGACCGGTTTAAAGTATGAGGGTTAGCTACAAGGAATTGTATCTTTCGTACGTACTGTAAATGTACAATTAATCTAAGTTGTATGAGAGGTACTGTATTCATACAATACCTCTATTATTCGTTTGTCTTTGAATAGGATTATAATTCGGTACTCGTGTGATAGATAGATACACAGACAGACTAGATGCACAAATAAATAAATAAATAAGTAAATAGATAGATAGATAGATAGATAGATAGATAGATAGATAGATAGACAGGTAGGTAGATAGACCGATACATTTCTTTTATTAGCCACACAGGGCTCAGCGAAGATGGGACAAATACAATGTAGAGCTTTTCTTTTTGGGAGGGGGAAGGAAGGAAAAAAAAAAAAAAAAAAAAAAAAAAAAAAAAAAAATTGGTGGTGTCGATCAAAAGGGATCGTAGGAAGGGAAAAAGGGGCAGTTCGATCAAAAGGGATCGAAAAAAAAAGAAAAGGAAAGGCCGATCAATAGGGATCGTGTATCACACAGTAATGTTCTCGTGTAAAAAGAGGGGAGGACAGTTTAGGTTTAGCCGTGGAAGGAAAAGCCCACGGAAAAGACCACGGTAACCTTGGTCAATATTCTCATTGAAGAAACTATAACAGTAAGTGACTCTCTTTTGCCTTTTTGTTTTATTTTTTTTTCTTGTTCATAGGGTTATGCTCAAGATGGCTCCGTCGTTCACACGTGCCATCCTTGCTACATTCACCCATCTTTTTTTGAAGCATTCACTAGACAAGACTTCCCTTTCTACTCTCAACTTCCTCTTCAGGTGATACTTGAAGAAGTTGATGAGAGATTGCCCAGAGAGGAAAGTCTTTGTCTCTAGACCTTTCAGACGCGTCCACCATACACATTCTTTCGCCATAGCCACAAGTACGATGAAAATAGCTCTTCCTTCCCGTTTAAAGGAAGGAGGCGCGACAATATTCACGATAGACTCGGCTGATAGACCGACTCGTCCCACACGCGATAGCAGTTGTTCGACGTAAGCCCACAGCTCGGAAATGGTGGGACACTGTACGAGTGCGTGCAGAACGGTTTCGTCGCTCTGCCGGCATCTCGGACAGGTCGGCCCCGTGTTTCTCGAGCCATGCCTGTAGAGCTTATCCCGAACGGGTAGTGCTTCTCGATAGCACTGCCAGGCCAGGGATCTCTGGAAGTTGTCCATAGGTCCCGGCCCGAAGGTCGTCTTAAACAGGCGGGTCAGGTATTCCTCGTCGACGCCCAGGTTCGCCCCGAGATCGTCGTCGTACCTTCCCTCCACTAATCCACTATAGAATGCGTTAGTTGTGATGCAGTCGCTCAAGGTTGACCCGGGTTGTTGGAGTTGCCGAAGAGCAGCGCGACACTCGCGGTGCCATTCGCCCTTCCTCGGCCTCTTCTTGATCCATGACTGCAGTTCGGTCATGGAGACGAGCTGCGGGAAAGCGCGCCGCACAAACGGTGACCACACCTGTTCACCGCTGTCTACGTAGAGCCGGAGATGTCGCAGTCTCAGCGCGTGTCTGCGCATCATCAACCACGGCATGCCCAGTCCTCCTTTTAACGGGTGTTGGCAGCAAACGGATCGCCTAACCATCGGAACGCTTCCTTTCCACAAGAAGCGGAAGAGGATGCGCTCCAGTTTGGTGATGGTAGGGTCGGGACAAGGAACGACGGTCAGGCGGTAGTAGATGACGGACGCGATGTACGTGTTCGCCACCTCCGCCCGACCTTTCAGGGAAAGCTTCCTCTCGGCCCATTGCCGGGCTAGAGTGGCCACCCTTCTCGTTATCTCGTCCCAGTTCTTCTCCGTTTGGAGGTCTGGACCAAACCAGACCCCGAGCATCTCAACCGGACCGTCAGTCCAACGTCCCACGACGGAGGCGCTACTTGACGGCATGGGGTTGCTTCTCCAGGTGCCGAGCCGCAAGCCCACTGACTTATCCCGGTTGATTTTCGCTCCCGTTACCGCTTCGTAGTCTCTCAGTGTCTCGCCGACAAGCTCGATGTGCTTTTGGCTAGACACTATGACGGTGACGTCGTCCGCGTATGCCGACACGCTCGTCCCGCATCCCAACTCTCGCGGGATGCCCCTCAGCGTCGCCAGCTTCCGCAGTAGTGGCTCGAGAGTCAACACGTACAGAAGCGACGAGAGGGGGCATCCCTGACGGACCGAACGTGCAATGTCGAAGGGTCTTGATAGATGCCCATTGACGCGAACTACCGAACGGATGCCTCTGTACAAGGCAGCCATCCAGCCGCGGAAAATGGGACCGAAGCCGGCTGCTATGAGGACAGCCTCCAAGTATTGATGGTCTACCCTATCGAAAGCTTTCGATTGATCTAAATTGATCAGGGCCCCACCCATGCCAGGTTCCTTAACTACCCTCTCTATGATGTAGCGCATCAGATGGAGGTTGTCATGGATGCTCCTGCCCGGCACCGCGCACGTTTGCGCCTTGCCGATCAGTTTCTCGATGACAAGCGCCAACCGCTTGGCTAACACCTTGGCCAAAATTTTCAAGTCTGCATTGAGCAGAGTGATGGGCCTAAAGTTATCTATGACGTCCCCCTTGTTTGGATCTTTCTTCAGCAGCGTTACGGCTCCTCGACTCACAAAACCGGGAATGCTCCCGTTTTGCTGCCAGTTGCAGTACACCGCCACCAAGACGTCTCCAAACAAGTCTGGCTTACAGTTGTAAAGCTCGTAGGGCAGACCATCCAAACCCGGAGATTTGTCCCTCGAGCATCCCGCCATCGCGTCCCTCACTTCCGCCGCCGTGATGGCACCTTCGCAGCACTCCGCCTCTCTTGCCGAGAGTCGTGGCAGGCTGTGCAGGTAGGCACTGAAGTCCACCCTGCGTTCTCGCTCGCCATTCGTCCCAAACAGTCGAGCAAAGTGCCGCTGAAAGGCCTCACACATTTTGCTTGGCTCGAGCAGTTCGCGCCCCTGTTCGTCCACCAGAGACCGAATGGTGGCTTTGTTGCCCTGTTGCGCCTCCGCCACCCGGGCCTCTCGTGCGGCTCCAACACCTTCGTTTCTTAGAGCACGCATCCTAGCCCTGACAACGCACCCTTCGTGTTTGGCGTTGAAGTGTTGGTCAAGGGCCAACCTCGCCGCCAAAACGTCGGATGCGATGCCACTTCTAATTGCCTCTTCTAGCTTCTTAACTAGTTCACCCTCTACTCTGTTTCTGTCTATGGCTAGTGCTTTGCTATACCTAACCGCTTCTGCTTTTATTGCTCTCTTGAGGGCAAACCACCATTTGTTATTGATGATGGCTCCTGTCAAAGACGGCTACGTAGAGAGGTAATGGTTAGCTAGATAGCTAGATGGGTCGGTAGATGACTATATGGAGTGATAGATAGATAAAGAGATAGAGTAATAGATAGAAAGATAAAAAGATTAATTTAATAGCTAGATAGATAGCTAAGTAGATCGATAGATAAAAAGACAGATAGATAGACGGACAGACAGACAAACAGATAGATAGATGGTAGGTAGGTAGGTAGGTAGGTAGGTAGGTAAGTAGGTAGGTAAGGAAATGGATTGATTGAATGAGTATTTGATTGATAGACATAAAGTAATAGAAAAATAAATACAGAGATAGGTCAATAGATTTATAGAAAGATAAATATGTAGATTGATAAACTGATAGAAAGATTGATATACAGACAGATATGTAAGTAGGTAGACAGAGAGGCAGACTGACAGACAGATGGACAGGATAGATAGATAGATAGACACATAAGCCGATAGATGTAGGTAGGTATAGTGACCTTGTCACCCAATTTCTATTTCCCATTCATATTCTATGGATATTAAACCCCCTTAAAATCAGCGGGTGTCGAACAACAATGGATGAAGATATAGAAGTAAAAATACTTCGTAGCTTCGATTATGATAACAATGCTAGCAATAAAATGTTTAACTTTATGAGTCAAACTATCAAATGTTTAAGACTTTTTTTTAAGATTTAAGTACCTGCAAAAACTATTATTGAGGAAATGTCATTAAATTTATTTCTAATCTCCTCCTTTTCCTTCTCTCTCTCTCTCTCTCTCTCTCTCTCTCTCTCTCTCTCTCTCTCTCATACATGTATATATATATATATATATATATATATATATATATATAAAACAAATAAGTAACAAGGATGTCCAGGTGTTAGTGCATTACGGCCGTTTCAAGCCGACAGGAATTAAAAGGGTTGAATAAGAGTCTTACGAGTGCAACAGCTGTTTCTGGAGGCTTGGTAGTCCAAAATAATGATTGTAAATTGATTCCAACGTCGGATAATACCAGCCTCCGTCTTCAGGGAAGAAGTCTTAGATTTGAGGTGTTGACAGAAAGGAGATTAGGGATGGAATGGTTTTGTGAAGAACTAAGTGTATTAGAAGGAGGAGTTGGGAGGTATTCGGATAGAGAGTAGTGCGAGGAGAAAATAAATTTCAAGGTTAGGGGTTAACAATAAGGCTATAAGGGAGTCATAACAGTAGAGGTGGAAAGTGAGAGAAAGAGCTTCCCTTTTTGGTGTTGGTAGTATCTGAATGGTAGCTTTTGTATTAGTTGCATGAAGGCTATGGTGTGAAAGGCTGAGATAGCGAAAATGGGAATAGCCGTTATTTGAGGGAAATAAGTTCACTGGTTCAGTGGCTCAGGGAAATTAGTAAGGTATGTAGAGAGGTATGAGAGAAGATGGAGGGGGCTAGAGTAGGTGTGAGTAGGTGGTCAGTAAAACAGTTGTTATTGGGGCAAAGAAATTGGGTTGGTATTGGAGGGGAGTGTTATGGTATGGCGAGGTGTATGAAATTGAATAGGGGGATGTGAATAGGGGGTGGGTAGAGGTAGATCGGTTAGTTTTCAGAGGAGTGAGTGTGTTAAGTACTTTTTTGCTAGGAGGACAAATACGAGAGTAGTAAAAGGTGGGGAGGGTGGGGATTCTAAGAGGGAAGTGAGAAGTGGTGGTTTAGATGAAGGTGGAAAAATTTGGAAAGGTGTGTATGAGAAAAAATAAAAGTGGGGCAATGTATGTATATTAGTGCGTGTACGTGCGTGTGTGTGTGTGAATGTGTTAGTTACTTGTCCAAGGTGTCGCTCAGGGGAACTGAACCCAAAAACCACGTGGTTGCAAATCGGGTTTCTTAACCACAAAACCATGCATGTTGTAAAAGAACATTAGTTTATGATCAACGTGAGTCACACCAGACAACTAATCATTGTTTTAAGGCGTGGTATTTAAGCAAAGCTTAAAAAGCAGCAAAGGATCGCTGAACAGGAACAAGATTAGAACAAAGAAAACGAAAGAGGACGCATGAAATAAAGGATAAGATCTGAAAAGGATATGAGAGAAAAAAAGTAAAAAATAAACAAGGCAGTGGAAAGAGGGTAAGAGGGACTTGTCCGAGCATGATCGCTTTATCACGTACAAGGTTTCGACACTGTGAAACTGATTGAAACAAAGGAGCAAATATTTGAAATTTGTAAAAATCTGCAAAGAAATGGAAACAATCTTTAAGATTGTCAAGAAGGCTGAGGGTGTCCTAACATCACTCAGTAAGACCTTTGTCAGCCGCTTTCCAGGTATCTATTTAAAATTGTATATGACAATAGTACGTCCACACTTAGAATTTGCATCACCAGATTGGAACCCCTATCTTGCTCAGCATATAAATCTTCTGGAAATTGTTCAGAAACGTACAACAAAACAAATACCCGCCGTCAGGCATCAACCATACTCTGAAGTAACATTTGTCGGTTATGACCACAGAATAGACACCCTCTTTTACCAACATGGTTTAGATTGGAGCCTACCGTGTGTTTGCTACTGAAAAGCTTATTTATTTGAAAAGCTTTTTTGCCGTACTCTGTATTTATGCGCATATGGTCTTCTATCTCTGTGCTATAAATGCTAGTTACCCGAAAGCAGTAATCAAACAAATTCATATCTTATCGCTCTTGTCCGGCTGTACATTCGTCCAGCTATAAAAACGTTGACGCAATTCTTGTGTCTATGTGTTTTGTCTTCATTTGTGTATTTTTGAATGTGTGCCTGCGTAACAGCTTGTTATGGAAAACGTGTTAACTGATAAACCTCGAAACTAATAATATAATTCTTTCTTCAGTAAAGAATACACACATACACACACACACAAACACACACGCGCGCACACACACACACACACACACACACACACACACACACACACACACACACACACACACACACACACACACACACACATTCTAAATGTCTGATACGGAAGACAGAATTACTGGAAACTTTATTTATCAACGATCGTTTCGGCATATTGCCAAAATTTCGTATATAAACTTTCATTTTTAATTATAGCTATAATATACATATGTGTGTGTATATATATATATATATATATATATTACTGGTGGAGACCCGTTTATAGGGTTATTCTGGGTTTCTCGCCATAAAGGGTACCTCTATGGCATATCTTCGGACTCTAAGACCTGTGGGCCTATGGGCTCTTTAAAATTTGTAAGCCTAGTACTTATTCTATCGGTTCCTTTTTGCCGAACCGCTAAGTTACGGGGACGTAAACACATCAAAATCAGTTGTCAAGCGATGGTAGGTGGGTAGGGGACAAACACAGACACAGACACTCCCTAACACACACACACACACACACACACACACACACACACACACACACACACACACGTATATATATATACACACACACGTATATATATATATACACACACATACATATATACGATGGGCTTCTTTCAGTTTCCGTCGACCAAATCCACTCACAAGGCTTTAGTTGACCCGGGTCTATACTAGAAGACACTTACCCAAGGTGATACGTGGTGGCACTGAACCTGGAACCATGTGGCTGGTAAATGTATGTATAATTATCTAGCTATCGATCCCCCCTCTCTCTTTCTGTCTTTATCTATCTATCTATCTATCTATCTATCTATCTATCTATCTATCTATCTATCTATCTATCTATCTATCTATATATTAAGAAATTATTTAAAACTATGAATTTTTACAGTTCTATATTTAAGAGATGAGGAATTATGTACATTATTTACATTATTTACATTTGACGGATATTTATCCTCATCTTGTTTGTTGTTAACACAACGTTTCGGCTGATATACCCTCCAGCTTTCTTCATGTGTCTTGGGGAAATTTCGAACCTGGGTTCTCATTCCTAAGGTATTCTTCGATGTTGTTGTTATTATTATTATTATTATTATTCAGTAGTTTTATTTTTATAACGTGCTTTCACTTCACTACCGAGCGCAGCTCTGTGCGCCTTGGGTATGTGCTGTGGTTTGCTGTGGTGCTCTTATGTTTACTGTATTGAAAGTGTTTTGCGTAGAATGTGTGCAGTACCCAGTAGTGCAATTTTCTGTATGTTATATATATTTGTAAGTCCTGGTGTTTTTGTTATGTATTTGTCTGAATATTTTTTTATTATACCTAAGGCACCTACTATGATAGGAATTGTTTCTGTTTTTAGATTCCACATTCGAGTTATCTCTATTTCCAGGTCTTTGTATTTTGAAAGTTTTTCCATTTCTTTTAGAGAAACGTTGTCATCTGCTGGTATTGAAACATCAATTAGAAGGCATTTTTTTCCTTCATGATCTTTGACAACTATATCTGGTCTATTTGCCTTAATTTCTCTATCTGTGTGTATTGGCATATCCCAGAGTATGGTTGCTTTCTCGTTTTCTGTGACCTTTTCTGGCGTGTGTTTATACCTTATTATTATTATTATTATTATTATTATTATTATTATTATTATTATTATTATTATTATCGTTGTTGTTGTTGTTGTTGGTCAGGTCACTGCTTGGAATCGAACTCGGAATCATAGTTCGATTCCAAGCATCCGTCGAATGTAAATAATGTAAATATTGTATGAATTTTTATTTACTTATTTTTGAGAACATGTGTTTTAGATGAAAAAAAAAAAAAAAAGAGAACAAGTTGGGCCACACAGATGTATCTAAGCAATTTTTTTTCTTTCTTTTTTCTGTTTTTTACAGAATTTTTCTTGTAGTTGAGATAAGAAGAAAAATCTATACAAGTTGTTCGTTATCGAAAACGTTTAGCTGTTGCAATTTTTGTAGTTCCAGGGAGGTAACTCAATATGATTTAAATTTGAAAAACACACGCACACACACACACATATATATATATATGTATCTCTCTTTCTCTGTGTGTGTGTATATATATATATATATATATATATATATATATATATATATATATATATATATACAAGCACACACACACAAATATTTACCAATTATTCTTTTAGTCCTTTACTTGTTTCAGTCATTTGACTGCGGTCATGCTGGAGCACCACCTTTAGTCGAGCAAATATATATATATATATATATATATATATATATATATATATATATATAATAATACAAAGAATATATATACATGTATACACACATATATGTACATACCTACATCTACATGTGTATATATATGCATATCAGGGCACAGGACGTTAGAACAATAAACTACAGACAACGGAACGAACACATAGGAAAACGGAAAGCCACTTGGAATATCCCTTCATCAGCTGTCTCTATTCTATCTAGACGTTTCGAAGATATATATATATATATATATATACGCCGGGCTTCTTTCAGTTTCGTTTCTGTCTACCAGATCCACTCACAAGGATTTGGTCAGCCCGAGGCTATAATAGAAGACACTTACCGAAGGTGCCTCACAGTGGGACTGAACCCGGAAGCATGTGGTAGGTAAGCTTATTTTTAATATATATATATATATATATATATATATATATATATATATATATATATATATATATATATATATATATATATATATATATAGGATGGGTGCAAAGTAAGTATCACATCAATGTTATCATACTTAATTCATTAAAATTATTACCACATTAAATTAGTTAGCCTCATTAATCATAATAATTCATTTATCGTAACTACAATAATACTTGTTATCGTAACTTAAATTTTTTGAGTATTGTACGTGTTTTCTTTTCACATAACTGTATACCCAACGCATGTATGTATGTATGTATGTATGTATGTATGTATGTATGTATGTATGTATGTATGTATGTATGTATTAAGTTTACATGAAAACGTCACTCCCAATTTCTGTCGGTTTCATTAATCCAGGGAGACAACTTAACACAGCCAGAATATTATCATGCGAACTTTTATTAGTAAAATAATAAAATAATAAAAGGGAAAACATTATATTAACAAATGTAAAAGTATGAGTGCTTTCTATGCATTTATTTGAGAGAATATACATCCCAGATGTACAAATATCAGTAAATTTATGCTAAATAAACATAATTCTGAATAACCAATCCACAGTATCTTTTCTTTCCTACACATTAAACACGTCGATTTGCTTCCCTTTGGAAAGTTAACTGATTCGAACACCAAGTAAGAAGAATAAATTACTAACATCATTCGTTAACTCCCAGGACATTGCATCTTTAAAATATTCCATGCTTCTCGAAATTCAATGTCGAAGCATGGAATAAATTACCCACGTTAGTCGTTAGCTCTCGGGATACTGCATCTTCCAAAAACATTCCTTGCTTCCTGAATTTCGCCAACACAACTTTTACTCTTTTACTCTTTTACTCTTTTACTTGTTTCAGTCATTTGACTGCGGCCATGCTGGAGCACCGCCTTTAGTCGAGCAAATCGACCCCAGGACTTATTCTTTGTAAACCTAGTACTTATTCTATCGGTCTCTTTTTGCCGAACCGCTAAGTTACGAGGACGTAAACACACCAGCATCGGTTGTCAAGCGATGGTGGGGGGACAAACACACACACACACACACACACACACACACACATATACATATATACGACGGGCTTCTTTCAGTTTCCGTCAACCAAATCCACTCACAAAGCTTTGGTCGGCCCGAGGCTATAGTAGAAGACACTTGCCCAAGGTTCCACGCAGTGGGACTGAATCCGGAACCATGTGGTTGGTAAGCAAGCTACTTACCACACAGCTGGTACATAATCTACACCTTGTCCATCGCTGGTACCTTGTACGGCCTTTGTACTGGCAGAGCTCTCAGGGTCATTGAGGTACACCAACCACAACACTGCAACAAGGACCAGATCTTGAGGTGGAATCCAATGATTTCTGACCATTATTTCATACAAATATTTCAGGCGAACCTTTTTTGTGTTACCTTTATGACTTCTTTTCACATATTTATGCAGGATGAGCTTGAATCCTGGATTCGTAATGGAATTGTAAGGACTGGCATCGTGACAGATAGCGAATCTCTGGCAGTCTTAAATATGGTGGAGCCTACATCCGTCTACAGGCCATATTACAGTCCCTGTCTTACAGAAAGAGGGAGAGAGAGGGAGAGAGAGAGAGAGAGAGAGAGAGAGAGAGAGAGAGAGAGAGAGAGAGTGAGAGAGAGAGAGAGAGAGAGAGAGATAGAGTACTGGATTGTTACTTTATTTATCGAACATCGAAATAACCATTTATATTAAAAGTACTAAGCTTGAAATTCTAGGGAATTTCTGCCTTAGTCGATTATATCGACCCCTAGTGATCAACTGGTACTTATTTTTATTGATCCCGAAAAGATGAAAGGGGCAGTCGACACTCGGCTAAATTTGGACTCGTCGTAAAGACCGGCGAAATGCTGCGAAGACGGATAAAATGCTTAGCGGTTTTTCTGCCGGCTCTTTGCGTTTCGAGTTCAAACCTCGTCGAGGTCGACTTTGCCTGTCATCATTTCGGGGTTGGTAAAATAAACTACCAGTCAAGTAGTACAATCGGTGTTATTGATTGCAAAGCTTTCTAGACGGCGAGCTGGCAGAATCGTTAGCAAGCCGGGCGAAATGCTTAACGGTATTTCGTCTACCGTTACGTTCTGAGTTCAAATTCCACCGAGGTCGACTTTGCCTGTCATCCTTTCGGGGTCGATAAATTAAGTACCAGTTACACACTGGAGTCAATGTAATCGACTTAATCCTTTTGTCTGTCCTTGTTTGTCCTCTCTATGTTTAGCCCCTTGTGGGCAATAAAGAAATAAGAAACGTTAGCACGTCGGGCAAAAAACGAAAAAAAAAAATGCTTAGCGGTATTTCGTCTGTCTTTATGTTCTGAGTTCAAATTCCGCCGAGGTCGATTTTGCCTTTCGTCCTTTCGCGGTCGATAAATTAAATACCAGTGATATACTGAGGTCGACGTAATCAACTTGTCCCCTCCCCCAAAATGGCTGCCCTTGTGGCAAAATATGAAACCATTATTATTATTATTATTATTATTATTATTATTATTATTATTGAGTGAGAGAGCAGTGCATGCCATCAAAGTGACACTGGGGTAAAATATACCCATCATGACTACCCGTCTGATAAGGGTACACCAGGCACATGCATCACAACCATATGGGCGCGACATGGTGATCTCATATCAAGATAAACAGCGCATGACCTCGCAGGTGGGGCCCATCAGGTCGAGTAGCCCATCCTGCTCAAAAGGTCCCTGAATAAGGTTCGTTTAAGGATGTTGAGCAAAACACCTATGTTTCCATAGGTGAATTATTTAAATCCCAAAGAATTCCTCTCAACACATGGCTATGATGCTCCCCACTACTCCTACTCGTGATCAGTGATGCACATATCGTCAGCCACTAAAGGACATGCTCAACTGGTTAAGGTCAAACAACTGACAATCAAATCTGTGGTATTGAGCAGAATATTTGCTGTAGCCCATCTTTTATACCAATTATTATTATTATCATTATCATTATTATTATTATTATTATTATTATTATTAGCTATTGCCAAAATGTTAAAGGTTGCGCTCCTAGGTTTCTCTTTTTTTTTTTATTGGTTGTCTGTCTGTTCGTCAGCCCATTCATTTATTCATTCAAGGAAATACCTTGTCTGTAATGCCGGAAGGTAAAGTTCTATTGTGTGTGTTTTCTTTTTTTTTTTCTTTTTTTTTTTAACCATTTATTTCTACGAAGCTTCCTGAAGAAATTACTGCAAAATACAGGAATACGAAAAATATGTGGAGCACAACCCAAACTCTATTTGTATTATGCTATTAAATCAAATATTTCCCATCCACATCCTTCATAATTCAAACACTTTCCATCCTAATGGGTTACGCTTCTCTCCTCAGCGCATATTTCTTCTCTTCTGTCTGTGGCTCTGGCCGCTGCCGCTTCTACCACCGCCACCATCTTCGCGGTCATCACCACGACTACCGCCGCCGGGGGTGTTGCTATAGCTTCTTCTTCTTCTTCTTCTTCTTCTTCTTCTTCTTCTTCTTCTTCTTCTTCTTCTTCTTCTTCTTCTTCTTCTTCTTCTTCTTTTTCTTTTTCTTTTTCTTCTTCTTCTTCTTTTTCTTCTTCTTCTTCTTCTTCTTTTTCTTTTTCTTCTTCTTCTTCTTCTTCTTCTTCTTCTTCTTCTTCTTCTTCTTCTTCTTCTAAGCCACCACTGCGCCCCCGACGACGACCAACATTCTCCTCTTTGTCCTCCTCCTCTTTCTCCTTCACCTCTTTCCCCTCCTCCTCTTTCTCTTCCTCTTCTTTCTTTTCCTCTTTCTCCTCCTCTTTCTCCACCTTCTTTTCCTCTTTCTCCTCCTTATATTCCTCTTTCTCCTCCTTATATTCCTCTTTCCCCTCCTCCTCTTCCTCATCTCCTCTCCCTCCTCCTCCTCCTCCCCCTCCTCCTCCTCCTCCCCCTCCTCCTCCTCCCCTTCATCTCCTTCATCCTCCCCTTCATCTCCTTCATCCTCACTTTTATCATCATTCTAATCAAGATCGTCATCATCATCATCAAAAGCAGCAGCACCACCACCATCATATTCATCATCATTACCACCACTACCACCACTGTCGTCATCACCCTCCTCCTCCTCCTCCTCCTCCTCCCCCTCTTCCTCCTCCTCCCTCATCACCTTCATCGTCATTATCATCATCCTCATCATCATCACAATCATCGTCACCATCATCGTCATCATCGTTGTTTGTGAACGAACGGCGAGCTAGCATCATCGTCCCGAGCGTCGGACAAAACGCTTAGTTGTTTTTCTTCGGACTCATTACGTTCTGAGTTCCATATCCCGCCGGGATCGGGGGGGGGGGACAGCTTTATTTATTTATTATTTTTTTTCTCTTTTCAGTGCCGATTGAATTAAAGTTACAGTCATGTACTGAGGGTTCGATGTAATCGACATGCTCCTTCCCTTCAAAATTGCTGATCTTGGGCCAAAATCAGAAAGAATTATTATTATTGTTAAAGCGGGAAGTTGGCAGAATTGTTAACGCGTGTTTTTTCCGGCTCCGTAAGCTCTGAGTTCAAATCCCAACAAGGTGAACTTTGTCTTTCATCCTTTCGGAAGTGATAAAACATGGATCCAGTCAAGAACTAAGGTCGATATCATTGACCACTTCCGTATTTCTGGCATTCTACCAATATATGAGAAACTACTACTACTACTACCACCACCACCACCACCACCACCGCCGCCGCCGCCCCCGTGTAGGCGTCAAGATGAAAACAGACAGGTCGACAGACAGAAATTGCCATTTATGTATAAGATATATATATATATATATATATATGAATATATATATATACATACACACACATATATATGAATATATATATATATATATATATATATATACACGCACACACTGCCACACAAAAACTATTCCTTATTCGAAGTATACATTTTACATACTTCTTATTTCTTTATTGCCCACAGGGGGATAAACACAGAGGGGACAAACAAGGACAGACAAAAGGATTAAGTCGACCACAGTGCGTAACTGCTACTTAAGTTATCGACCCCGAAAGGAGGAAAGGCAAATTCGACCTTGGCGGAATTTGAACTCAGAACGTAACGACAAACGAAATACCGCTAAACATTTCGTCCGGCGTGCTAACGTTTCTGCCAGCTCGTCGCCTTTTACATACTGCTTAATAAACTTCAGTAATAAGTGGAAATATTGGATAAAATATGACCTAGGAAGTCTTATTTTTGGAATTAGCTCAAGAATTAGGAAAATAATTAATTTTAGTGAGATTTAACATAAAATACATTCATAGCTATACGGCCGACTCTTTAAATCTACCTCTTACAAAATCGCTGCCAAAATCGTGCAATATGTGTACGTGTGCGTCCATATAGGTGCGTACTAATATATAAACACGTCCACATTGACGTGCGTGTTATGCATGAATGTATGTATGTATATATATACCTATATATGTGTGAATGTATATACTTACGTATGCATGGTCATATGTGTGTATGTGTGTGTGTGCATATATATATATGTGTATATATATATATATATATATATATATATATATATATATATACATGTTTCATCATGTAACCTCGTGGGCATCGGTACCATTTTCCTCTTTCTCCGTTCTTCCATTCTCCGAACTTTCCATCTTTCCGACGAAGGGCTACGCCCGAAACGTCATACACTCTCTCTTTCCTTTCCTGAGCGTCCAATAATACTATCCGTATCACGTCCTCACTTTGTTGTTTTTTTGTTTTTTTGTTATTGTGTTTTTGAACTATATATATCTATATATATATATATATATGTATATATATATATATACAGACATATATGTATATATATGTCTGTGTGTGTGTGTGTGTGTGTAAATATGTAAGTATGCATCTATCTATCTATCTATCATGCAAGTTAACTAGCTATATCTATTTTATATGTATAAGTATGTATGAATGTGTATATATACATATATATCATATATGTATGTGTATACTGAGACCCTCTTCGGTCATGACTGACCATGGGATTTCACCTAGAAAGTTACCCTCCAAGGCACAAGTCCGGGCAAGGTTGTTTATGGAAGACCAGCAATCGCCCATGCATATCGGCCTCCCCTCTCCACGCCACCAGGGGATGGCAAAGGGGCCGATACAGCTTGGCACCTGCGACGTCGCCTCGACAGAATTTGAACTCAGAACGTAAAGACAAACGAAATATCGCTAAGGATTTCGCCCGGCGTGCAAACGTTTCTTATGGCTTTATTGCCCACAAGGGACTGAACATAGAGGGGACAAACAAGGACAGACAAAGGGATTAGGTCGATTACATCGACCCGAGTGCGTAACTGGTACTTAATTTATCGACTCCGAAAGGATGAAAGGCAAAGTCGACCTCGGCGGAATTTGAACTCAGAACGTAACGGCAGACGAAATACCGCTAAGCATTTCGCCCGGCGTGCTAACGTTTCTGCCAGCTCGCCGCCTTGATATTAAAAATATAATAAAGAAAAGCAACGTTGCTTTTTTTTTCTTTTTCACCTTACTAACGATTTCTTGGCATATTTTGGGTTTTTTGTGTCATATCCCAACCGTTGGTGTTAATTTTATTTTGTTTTCTTATTACATATTTTCTGAGGTGTTTGTTTTCTGTTTTCTTTCTGTTGGTTAGTTCTTTCGCGTTTTTTTTTTTCTTTTGTCATTATTACCAAACTTCTTACAGAACAGTCTATTCACCATCTGTCAAAGACGACATGCTTACTGAACATTGGTAAACCCTTCCAGGCGTTACGTGTATATGTATGTATGTATGTATGTATGTATGTATGTATGTATGTATGTATGTATGTGTGTGTGTATGCATGTACGTATGTATGTATGTATGCATGTACGTATGTATGTATGTATGTATGTATGTATGTATGTATGTATGTATGTACGCGTGTATGTATGTATGTATGTATGTATATATATGTATGTATGTATGTATGAGTGTATGTATGTATGAGTGTATGTATGAATGTATGTATGTATATATGTATTGATGTATATATGCATATATGTATGTATGAATGTATGTATGTATGTATGTATTGATGTATATATGCATATATGTATGTATGTATGAACGTGTGTATGTATGTATGTATGTATGTTTGCATGTATGTATGCATACTTGCATATTTGTATGTATGTGTCACTGTATATACACACATATATGTATGCATATACACACACATAAGCGCGTACGGCCGCACTCACTCACTCACACACACACACACACACACACACACACACACAAACACACACACGATATGATATCGATATATTTGTTTTGCAAGATTTTTTGATGTGGAACCCTGTGTTGAAACCGATACTGTTGTAACTTTGGAAGGGATGGGAATGGGGTGGATAATTCTGCATTAAAAAGCACACGCGCTGTTTACAATCCACTTCTTTTTTTTTGTTATCTAATCTACTAGTCAATAAATTTATTATCGATTAATTTATATATAAAAAAATGATTTAATTTTATTATTTTTGTATACGCATAAAACGGTGAGCAGGCAGAATCGTTAGCGTAGATTAGATCGACTCCACTGGTACTTCATTTATCGACTCCAAAAGAATGAAAGGTAAAGTCCACCTCGGAGGAATTTGAACTCAGAGCATAAAGAGACGAAATACCGCTAAGCATTTCGCTCTGCGTGCTAACGTTTCCGCCAGCTCGCCGCCTTAGAAAATGTATATGAATTAAGTAACTAAACATGCGAGCAGCTAGCGATATTTCACTAGTTATTGCAGAAACTGTTCTATATTAACTACTTGGTTGTGGAGTGTATCTTTTCCGTTTCTTCATGAAATGAATTGCATATTTTATTATATTACCGTTATGTAATTTATTGCTTCGAGTAAAAAACATGTCAGTAATTCGAATTTGATACAATGTTAGAACCATAAAATGTTTGATAGCCGTCTTATCATATTTATATCATGGCCGGCTGGATTTTAGAATTTCATTTGGTCTTATTATGGGATAATTTAGTTGAGCAATAATCTTCGTTTAACAAATGTAATCTGATCCCCCTGATCATCTGTATATCCATAAATCCAATTTAACACACCTTTAAAAAATGTCGGAATCTCATTCCAAACGTATTTTGCTAACCCTAGTCTGTAATCTTTCCGAAATTCTTCTTAAAGAGATAAAATTTTCCACGATTGAAAAATTGCCAAAATTAGAGTTGATAGAGCAACTTAAGGCAACTTCCTGTTCAACTTAAAATTACTTCAGCTGTGAACAGATACTAGTCATACACGCATATACAACAGAGTATGCCAAAAACTATATTTGTGGAGTTTTGGGGGTAAACCTGGTAGCATATCAATTTGTATATTTTTAGATTTAAAAAGCTAAAACAAAACAAATAAATCTAATGATTGCTGTTTTTTTTTATTTCTGCATCTTTCTTTCGCATATCAAGTATTTTGTGAACAATAAATTTTTCGATTGGGCAATGACTAGTTCTCTGCATTTCCAAATGATGCGAATGACAACGCTATGCCTACAGGCGTTCCAAATGAGGCCACCCTGTATCACACGGACCCGAGTTTCTGGGTATTGACCCGTCATCAGCGTGTGACAAACACCGGTTGGCGATATGAAGTGCTTCCCAATATACACCATTTTATGAGAAACGAACATTAATGCTTAATAATTCATGTTATAAAGTTTAATAAGGGGCTCAAATTTCACCCCTCCCCAATTTTAAATTTTGAACTTTTTCATCCATCTATTTATTTATCTGTCTATCTATTTATTCTTCTCCATTCATTCATAAAATATATTTGTCAACTAAATGTTACGGTCCTATAGAAGACGGTATTACTGTTGTTTTTAACCCCAGGAAGACATTCATATCTATCTGTCTCTTTATGCATACATCTTGCTTATTCGGAATCTCCGTCATCTAAAACATAAGGGAAAAAAATTTCGTAACAGTTCAAAATTTTAAGTGGGTGGGGAGTGGTGGTAGTGGGGGAGGGTTGTTTTTTTTTGTTTTTTTTTGCATATTCGTAATCTCCGACATCTAAAACGTAGGGATCCGAAAAAATTAAAAAAAAAAAAACTGCATTTTTCAAGGAGAGGTGTTATATTCCTTGCAGTTTAGCATCAAATCATCTTGGTTGATATAAGCCTACTGTCAAATGGTGCTTAACTTGTGATAATCTTGTCTGTTATTCTGATACAATGTATCTTGGACTAGATCATAGAATTTTCATTCCTTGTAGTTTAGCACTGATTCACCGTGACTGAAATGAATCTACTGTCAGAAGTGCTTTACCCGTAACTATCTTGTCTTTTATTCAGGCTTAATGTATCTAGGACTACATTATACAATATTTCGTTCATTATTGCTTAGTACCAAGTCACTGATTGATATAAACCTATTGTCAAATAAGTTCTTGTGGCTATCTTGTCTTTAATTCTGACACAGTGTATCTAGGACTATACCATACAATGTTTCTTTTCTTGTTATTTAGCAACAAGCCAACTTTGTCTGATATAAATCTACTGTGAAATCATGGTCCACATGTGCCCATCCTGTCTTTTTTTCAGATTTAGTTTATCATTTCCTCTTGTTGTTAAACCTATGCCAACCATGACTGATATAAACCTACTGTTAAAGAAGCTCCAACTGTGACCATCTTGTCTTTTATTTAGACACAGGAAATCCAGGGCCCTATTGCTGGAGATACATGCTTCCTCGTGACTGTTTCAGTCTAAGGTTAGCCTTCATCAGTTGTTGCTGGCACTCCGTCGCTTACGACGTCGAGGGTTCCAGTTGATCCGATCAACGGAACAGCCTGCTCGAGCCTTTGTCAGTACAAACCAGTTATCAATGGCAATCTAGCTGTGACCATCATGTCTTTTTATTCAAATACAATGCATCTAGGACCACGTTATATACAAGTGCCATTTCTTGTGGTTTAACCCCAAGGCCAACCCGTGGTCTATGCTGCAACAGATCTATGGTTCAAAATGTTCCATCTGTTCTATGGTTTATTCTCTATTTTATGTAGATGTTATATATATGTATAGAACCTCACTATATTACCTGCTCTCCCTAAGACGGCAAGATATAATTTGAGGAAGAGCAAGAGGGTGATTTGGCTGTTATTTCTAGAATATCGAGCGTCAACTTCTCTCGTGTGTTTCGTTTGAAAATTATATGAATGAACTTTACGTAAATGTAATTGAGGATGTGTAAGAATATATATATATATATATATATATATATATATATATATATATATATATGTATGTATGTATGTATGTATGTATGTATGTATGTATATATATATACAAATACATATATACGTGTATGTATTTATCTAAGTGTATGTGTGTATTTGTGCATGCATGACTGCATGTGTGTTTCCATATGTATGTATGCATGTATATATTTGCATGTATATGCATATGTATGTTTACATGTACGTGTGTGTGTGTGTGTGTGTGTGTGCGTGCGTGTGACGACAGATACCCATTATATGTCTTTGCAGAAATGGTTCGTAAAACAAGCAAAAAAGCAAACAAACAAACAAACAAACAAAAACAAAGCAAAAAAAAAAATTGTGAATTGAGCGGGAAATGGTAAATACGAAGCAACATATGGCAAGATAATCCGAACCAAGAATAATAATTTTCCGAGAGATATTTGGCATGGCGTAGAAACACGCTGAAATGCTTAAAAATAGCCCGGAATACCAGCCGACATACTTGATTCTCCTATGGTATTTTAAGTAGAATAAGCAGAAATTTTTACCAATTCATATCTAGTCTTATGATTTACGAACATTAATGGCCCTGTACGGACGTGTGCATTGTGTCAGTCTGTCAATCTATCTATCTATCTATCTATCTATCTATCTATCTATCTGTCTGTCTGTCTGTCTGTCTGTCTGTCTGTTTGTCTGTTTGTCTATCTATCCATCTATCTGCCTACTTACTTACCTACCTACCTACCTACCTACCTACCTACCTACCTACCTACCTACCTACCGACCTACCTACCTACCTACCTACCTACCTACCTACATACCTACCTACTTACCTACCTACCTATGTACCTACCTACCTAGCCAGCTAGATAGTCAGCTAGTTAGCTAATTGTCTGCCTGCCTATCCGACTTTCATCTATGTCTGTTTGCCTATTCTTTCTCACTTTTTCTTGCTCTCAAGACGAGATTTCTCGTTTTTAATCGCCGTACGTCCATAAGTCTTGTTATCTCGGTCGAATACTGCAGTTACGTTAAGTCTGATATGTCGATGGCTATTTTAACTTAATAATCCTTCAACTGCGTGTACCGGGTTTTTATTCAGTCGGGCAAGTATTCACAATATCAGTGTATGTCTTATTCATTGTTTACCAATCGGAGGCGACAAATCTCATCTAGGCATGTGACTGGCTGTGAGTATAGTGATTGATAAGGGACAAATAGGTCGAAATGCGTCGGCTCTCTCGCTACTCACTGGTGGAAAAATTTTCGTCTCCCTCCGATATATATTGTCTTAAATGCAGTGCGTCCATAAAAGGTGTTATCTCGGTCGAATACTGCTGTAACTTGCCTATCAACTGTGTATATATATATGATATACGATACAATGATATATAGATGGTCGTTTTAATTTATTAATGCTTTAACTACGAATTTCGGATATATATATATATATATATATATATATATATATATATATATATATGCGAGTAAAAATAAATGCAAAAAAGGTGGGGTTTTTTTGTATGATTGTGTATAGAGGAATATATTATTTTGCTTAAAAGAGTTCCAACACTGTCTGTTTTTTATGTTTTATTTATATTCCTGCAGAACTAATGTGGGGTATAGAATATGGAATATACAATATATAATATGATATACAATATACAATATAAAATAAAATAACATAAACATGGATGGCACCATAAAAGAAAGTATTGAATGTAGATGAAATATTGAGTGTTCAATATAAAGGATCAAATATATAAATATATAAATATAAATATATATATATAAAGGCGACTCGAGTTTCAGGGCTATTTCCTTTCGTCATGACCGGTATGACAGACTTTATATATATATATATATATATACGACGGGCTGCTTTCAGTTTCCGTCTACCAAATCCACTCAGAAGGCTTTGGTCGGCCCGAGGCTATAGTAGAAGACACTTGCCCAAAGTGCCACGCAGTGGGACTGAACCCACACTCACTCCTGCGCCTATATATATACATATATATATATATATATATATATATATATAATATATATATATATATATATATATATATATATATATATATATATATATATATATATATATATTATTCACACTTACGCATATATGCGTGTATATACACGTACATACATGTTATACACACATACATATATACATACATGTATACTCGCACACACGCACTTACATAGACACTCACAGAGAGGAAAGTGGTGTTCTGTGTGTGTATATGTTGTTTGCTTGTTTGTGTATGTATTTTGTGTGTATGTGGTTTGCGTGTATGTGTATTTGTGTGTGGTTTGTGTGTATGTGTACGCATGGAGGTTTCTTCAAAACACATAGAACATCATCCAATACAACGAGATATAATAAATGTAACGACAAATGTTTGCGCTGAAGAGATAAGAGGAAGGAGTGTATATGTTGCTTCTTCAATTAGCAGATGAAAGACAAAACGCAACAGAGATTTATAACTCTAAAATAGGAAATAGAGATAGAGGTGATATTGAAGGATTAATAACAGCATATTTCAGTAACAGAGTTTACCATTAAATCAGAGAGATGGGTGGAACTGTACTGCAGTTGTCACTCGCAGGTTGTTTGATTAGTTTCTTATTACGTTTATATCAAGCATCTTAATTAAATATATCCACTAAATATGAGTAAGATTAGGGGTAAACTAATCTTCTAATTACTGATTTTGAAGGCGTGATGCGTAAAACTATTCAGTGGTAAGATTTGTCGTTGCCGTGTTTGCCAAGGGCATCAACTACATCGGTGAAGTGAGGTGAGGTAGATCGAACTGGGAATAGAAATTGAATCGTGTACTTGATTCTTTGATAGTAATCAAGATATGTACCCGTAACTACTCGTGCAAGATTTAATATTTCTCTCATTAGGCGCAGGTATGGCTGTATGGTTAAGAAACTCGCTTTGCAACCGTGTGGTTTTAGGTTCGGTGTCACAGTGTGGTGGTACTTTGGGAAAGCCGTCTTCTGCTATAGCCCTGGGCAGACCAATGCCTAGCGAGGGAAGTTGGTCGGCGAAAACTGTGTGGAAGCCCACACAGGCGAGCTAGCAGAAACGTTAGCACACCTGGCGAAATGCTTAGCGGTATTTCGTCGGCCGTTACGTTCTGAGTTCAAATTCCGCCGAGGTCGACTTTGCCTTTCATCCTTTCGGAGTCGATAAATTAAGTACCAGTTACGTACTGGGTCGATCTAATCGACTTAATCCGTTTGTCTGTCCTTGTTTGTCCCCTCTGTGTGTAGCCCCTTGTCAATCCTTTCACTCATAATAGTATGAGTAAACAACGATACACCGAAGTTGCCATGACAACAAACAATTTCGGCTTCCATTGTGAGGACACTTGTTTGAAATTCATTGACTAAGACTACGTAAATTCAAACGCTTCCAAGTTCTTTATTATAATTTTCCTAAAATAATAATACTCATCACTATGAATGCAAAACTGCATCAAAAGTACAATTTTTGAAAATTTTCACTAAGATCTGTGGTTGGAAGAAAACGAAAAATAATCCTTGAATTGTTCTTAGAATATAAAAGCTACAGCTTCGGCTTACACTTGTGTCACACTGATTCTGCTTGAGAATTAGTTTATTGGTATACATGTCTGTGGAATACTCAGCCACTTTTACGTTAATTCAGGATCAGATTATTCAGTTGATTCTTTTCTACTCTGAGCACAAGGCCTGAAATTTTGAGGGAAGCGGCCATTCGATTAGATCGATCCCAGTACGCAAATGGTACTTAATCGAACTCGAAATGATGAAAGGCAAAGTCGACCTCGGTGGAATTTGAACTCAGAACGTAAAGACAGGCGAAATTCCGCTAAGCATTTCGCCCGGCATGCTAACGTTTCTGCCAGCTCGTCGCTTTGATTATTCAGTTGATTGGCCGATTGAAACCTCCGCGTCGAACAACGGTGATCCACAACCAACCACCATTACGCATAGAGCGAAAATTTGTCCGCTATCTTTAGCAGTCCTGGAGACCTTCATATATGACCCTTCGTTGGCTCGGGCGAGAGTAATGAGACACGAGAGGAAGAGGTGACAGCCACACGACTACACTGAGAAGCGAGCGAGCGTAACTGATGGGACGGAGGTGGTGATAGAGGGGAGTTTTAGTTACGGTAACGGTGGTGACAATGTTGTCAGGTCAGCAAGTGGTGGGAAAATTCGATAGTAATTTTAAATTTGCAAACAAGGCTGCTTTCTGAAGCTGCTATTTATTATTAGGTGCTGAATAGCCCGCTGAGCCGTTAAACAATTATTGGGATAAACGACAAAACTCGGAGCCAGTGGTTTTACAAAGGGAAAAGAAGTAAATTTCGCGAAGTTAAATGATTTAGTCTTTGTTCGTTTGGGCTCAGAGAATCTATAAATGAACTGCTATGTGAAAAGAAAGAAATGCAAAATAAAAAAAAATAAAAAAGAATTGTGTGAAGTAACACACACACACACACACACACATTAAAATTATAATTAGGGATATCTAAGAGACACAACCATGCTAGAGATAGCAGTCGAAACTTAACTCTAAAACCACATCATGTTTTCATACAGCACCAGGAGAAAAGATGAATAGACAAATAGATTTGCTAGTTTATTTGTCTATTTGTCTTTTCTCCTGATGCTGTATGAATACTTGATGTGGTTTTAGAGTCAAGTTTCGACTGTTATCGCTAGCATGGTAGTATCTTTTAGATACCCTTAATTATAATTTTAATAATAATTATTACCTATAAGGTTTTTATTCCCATGCTGGCCACTTGATATGATCGGTATTTTAAATTACGATCTTATCCTTATATATATATATATATATATATATATATATATATATATGTGTTTTCTTCCAAGGAATCTAATGCTCTTAGCTTAGGTTTTCCTTGGGGCTGGCCAGATTGGCGAAATCTCGAGTATAATCAGCCGAAATTACGAAGATAATCTGGTACTCGACTGAAGAAAGAAAACTTCGAATGACCCATCCTTGTTTTCTTTGTATCGTCTATCTGGATGGTTTGTTGTCCCATTTTTGTATCTATCTATCTATCTATCTATCTGTCTATCTATCTATCTATCTATCTATCTATCTATCTATCTATCTATCTATCTATCTATCTATCTATCTATCTATGGTTCCCACGTCTTTTAGAGACGGTGACAATTTAAACAAACAAAAATTTATGTTGTATGATATTTGATATGTCTGTATTTGTCTTAGTTGTTCAAATACATGCTACTGACTACTCTGATTTATTTCTCTTAGCTCATTTGTGTTTAAATTGTGCAAATTACTCAGATCATAAATGGGTACTTGTTGGTTATCTCACCTCCATTGAAAAATTGTCATTAAAAAATTGGGTTATCTCCCCATCAAAAAATTGAGTTTATGTGGCGACAAGAAATTAGATTAAAAGAGATCCTTCTGATTCAATACTTCAACACATTGTTGGCGCTTAGCCTCCTCTATAAGCATGGTATGACCTGTTATGAAAGTATTATGAGATTCAATAAGAGGTTTCATTTTTTCACTTTTCATGTTCATTAATTTTTTCATTTTTTTCTTTTATTGAGGGGTAAACAATTTTTTTTTTAGCTGAGGGAGATAACCAAAAGTACCAATATTTCTCATAAAAAGGGGGGAGATAATCCAGTTTTTTAATGGGGGTGAGATAACAAAAAGAAATATCCATAAATGTCTTCTATTCTTTATATGTGTATCTCTATTCCAAGACTATGGGAGAAATGTTAGGATAATTGTTGTGCTGCTGACGCTTATCGAGGCAGAAACGTGACCATCACCGTCCTCTTATCAACAGACAATGAGCCTATCCGTTTCCTTAATGATATGTCAACTTTGGAGAAATTCTTCTGCTAAGAGGATAGTTCTTGACGTGTTTCTGCCTCAATATACTTCATCAGCACAGCTAGAGACATAGACATATAGAAAAAGAGTAGAACCCACTTATTTGCTTAGGTAATTTACTTAAACTATACAAAAATAACCTACGCAACTCAGAGAGACCAGTAGCATGTATATGAGCAACGTAGACAAATACAGGTATGATCAGAAACAAAGAACCAGACATGTGGTGTATGCAAGATAGTCATTTGTAACACTTACTTTCCAATATGGCTCTGAAACACGAACAAGTTACAGGCGACATTTTCATCTGCTGGAAATATAACAAGGATTGTGTGAAGAGAAACATGTACATCTAGTGCTTGAACAAACGGAGGAATGTTAGGTGCTTGGGCAAACCAATATCTCGTACATTGGAACAATGATCATGCATCACCAGCTTCGTTGGAGTGGCCATGTTGTGCAAAATGTGGATCATCGATTAGCCGAAACAACTATTTGACTCTCGTTTGAAGAAAGGAAAGTGCACGCGAGGAAGACAAAAGGAAACGATTTAAAGATGTATTTAAAAGAGATTTAAAATGTGACATTAGCGTGTGCCAGCGGCAATCGTTGACTAATGATCGACACAGGTGGGTAATGAGTCACCTATAATGGCACTCAACATTTCAGCACAGCGTGATGTAAAAAGCAACGCGAAGCGACTGACACATCTGTCGCATGTCAAGAACTACGCTGACTGCAACTGGATATATGGAGTTGGTATTGACCCGCATATCTAGTTACATACCAGTTCACAACAATTAAATCTGGTCGAATATCATCCTTGACCTCGCGAGGATCACATTACCCAACACGGCGACATACATATTAATCTCTTAGAACGAGTGATATATTTGATTATATTTTAATTTTTCGTTTTTCTTTAATTTTTTATTAGCATTTATTAGCATTTACCTGGGACTAAAAATTAACTTGAAATGATTTATACGTATTGGCACAGGCGTGAAGATCTACGTATTGGCACGGCTGTGAAGATCTACTGAGGATAGTAAAAATAAATTAAATGACTGGAGTTTTTTTACACTCACATAGGTTAGACAGCATTATTAACTGGTAAAAGTGAATATATTTTGAGTTCAGGATGTCACCGAATTCGTAAAAAATACAAGTGTACCACAAGTGAAAAAAGGTTGCGGGGCACTGGTCTAGCCGAATCCACTACAGTTTTAAAACCAATATTTGTAGATCTAACCTATTTGTAATGACTACGGAATAATAAAAATAATTAACCGTATGATATTAATAACTAAAAAAAAAATTGCTCTTTTTGTTTGTTTCAGCTAAATGTCTAAACATAAATACTTTTAAGTTGCCCCTCCTGGGGCTTCTAAAGATAGCTATGTTATTTCAACTATGTTCAGATACCATACACTTTCTACGGAATGTCTTTTGTCATATATGAAATGGGTTTAGAAATTAGAGCGTAGGTTGCCTACTGTTCAGTATCTATAGTGAATTGAAACGGTTTCGTTTACTTTCTCGGGACAACCAATCAGCAGTCACCTTGACCAATGTACGTACTTATTAACATTGGTCAGAGCTGTGTGGTTATCACTTAGGTGTGACTACTAGCCAGAGAGGTCAGCTGACCAACTACCCCGTCCAACTATCGGAGTGAGAAAATAACGCTTTTATTGCCGTTACAGTATGTGTTGTCTCTCTAGTTATTTGTTTTACTGTTTTACAGCATGTTTCCGTCAGATTATTGACATTGATGAAGACAACGATTTTCCTTTACCATTAACCAGGAAATGTAGCAGTTGTCGCCGAAAGCTGGAAAAGGTGAGAAATGCAGAAATGTCTAGATCTGCACAAACACCAACCGCGAACGTTGATAATGCAGAAGCAACACAAAAAGATTGTATTAATACTTCAAACATTTCCGAATCGGATTCTACTACTTCCTCTGTTCATCGTAGAAACAATTTTCCTGCAGAACAAGACAAATACCAGACAACGGACTTTACACCAAACATGATGATGCAATTTCATTCGGAAGACCACTCAACGAAATTTGCTGAAAAAATGCAAATTGCACGTGTTTATAAAGGTACAATTTCAAACAATGATACAAAACACAAAGTGAGAATCATTTACCAGTTAAAATTGTGATATCTTTTACTGAAAATTGTTTTACCTTCCTAAAGATCTGTGAAATGATATGGTCAAAGTGCTACGATCCTATCAAAATGCATCATAAACTCTTTAGAGTATATGCACCCATCGGTTTACTACGCACGGCCGTTCTGACAAATTAAGCTACAGAACCAGATGGACATTTTTGCAATCATTTGGTGATTATTATTGATTTGAGACATGCCTAAAATATATTTGGTATTTACGAAGATGTATTTATTTATATGTGTTTCAGGTTCTACAGTGGAAGGCTTTGGAAAAACTGTTTAAATTTCTTTAAATTTATATTAGGTTTTTCTATTACACGCTGTTCTGCTCAATGTTTATTTATTAATATATATATACACAACTCACGGGCGGTGAGCTGGCAGAATCGTTAGCACGCTGGGCGAAATACTTACCGATATTTCGTCTGCCGTTACATTCCGAGTTCAAATTCCGCCGAGGTCGACTTTACTGTTCATCTCCTTTCGGGGTCGATTAAATAAGTACCAGTTACGTACTGGGGTCGATGCAATTGACTTAAACCTTTTGTCTGTCCTTGTTTGTCCCCTCTATGTTTAGCCTTCTGTGGACAATAAAGAAATGAATATATGCACAAATGTGAAATAATTCCTAATGAATCCCGTATAAAACAAAATATATCGCGTTGCTGTGAGAAAGAAGGAAAAGACAAACCATATATCTATCAGTTACAAACATTTTGTATACTCATGAATAAGATATTACATATAGCATACACAACAGAGACATCTTGTGTAAATGTTGAACAAATCAAACAATATTAAGCAAACATGCATAATCAAAACAATATACAGCATATGATACCAGCCTAATTTTTCTAAGTTTGCCACGAGATCACATTTTGAACAATATTTTCTGTTTACAAAGAGAAATATTTTAACGAAATTGAAATCAGAATATAATTCTGATGTCATAATTTATAAAACTGCAAAACTTTTTTGTTATAATAATCGCTGTAATTTTGTAATATATGTTGTTGGATATATTGGTTATATTTATTTCGCATTCCCAATGTGTGTGTTCCTGCAACAAGGCATAAAAAAAAAAAAACAAAGAAAAAAAGGAAAAAGAGACACAAGTATCAAACAACTTAATTTCTCTTCTATACAGGGTGTCCACAATGTCTGGGTACATGGAGTAAATAAAATCATAATATAAACAATTAAATATAAGAAATAATAATTTCTTAAATAATGTGTTAATCCCCATGATGGTACATGGAGTAAATAAAATCATAACATAAACAATTAAATATAAGGAATAATAATTTCTTAAAGTATGTGTTAATCACCATGTACCCAGACTTTGTGGACACCCTGTATATCTGTGTTATCAATCTGCCTTATCAAAATAATTAATATTCGTTTCTTGGATTCGTTTCTTAATAATTTTACGACTATATGTTATTATTTAACCCAAGGCTACCCTGATGGATTAGACCTTCAATGAACAGTATTCCAATCGTTAGCATCCCATATTATATATTTCGGCAATTTCATTGTTTCATTTGAATACATATTGTGGTTATTTAACCCCTGGTCAAAGGCTGTGTCTTGTCAGAATCGTTATAGTGTTGGCCAAAATACCTAGCGGTATTCCGGCTCATTCCATTCTGGGTTCAAATTCAACTTTGCCTTCCATTCTTCTCAGGGTCACTAAAATATAAAGTACCATTCAAGTCCTGAGGTCGATGGTATCGACTTATCTCCTCACATATACATTTAGGCCCTGGTCAGTATTGATTGGATGAGCATATAATCAAAAGCGTCTAATCTTTGATCATTCTGGGTTTTTTTCCTTTCATGCTAATGCATTCAAGACTACATTATCCTTTACACCTATGTTTCTTTCCTTCTTTTTTGAGAAGGTAGGATATGATTTAAAGGAGATTTGGCTGTCATTTTTAGCTGATCGAATGACCACATTGAGGTATTCTGCGTGACACATATGACAGGCGTTTGTTTACAGTGGTTAATTCGCCTACAATACTTCTCGATTCAAATCATCACTGGTCATAGTGTCGGACAAAATGCCTTGCGGTATTTACTGCCGAGGTCATCCTTTCAGGGTTATCCTTTCCGGGTCAATAAAATAATGTACCCGTGAAATGCTGGGGTCGATCTAATTGACAACCCCACTTCCTTTTAAAATAGCTGCTCTTGCGCCTGTATTAGAAACAATTATTCCAGCAGAATCGTGGGACCATCAAAGTACTTTGCAGTATTTGTAACCGGCTCTATTTGTTATTTGTGCCTGTTTGCCCGCCCACCATCGCTTGACAACCAATGTTGGGGGTGTGTCTACGTCCCCGTAACTTAGCGGTTCGGCAAAAAGTGACCGATAGAATAAGTACTAGACTTACAAAGAATAAGTCCTGGGGCAGATTTGTTCAATCAAAGGCCTTGCTCCAGCATGACCGCAGTCAAACAACTAAAACAAGTAAAAGATAATTTAGTAGTAACATATTTGAATCTATAAAATCCTCCATATTATATCACAAATGTTGTTTATAAAATAAAGCTGGGTAGCAAGCGCCTGTGTCTTATAAAGAAAGAAGCTGTTACGTGAATATACATATTTGAAATAAACAGTATTTATAATATATTTTTCCTTATGTCTCTTCATTCACATTTGATTTCTTACAACTGTTTTTATTGGTGATGTTGAAGGTGTTGGTGTGTAACGGCTTCGTCTGAAGAGGAAGAGCAGCTATGCTAAAACCGGAGGCTGACCCTAATATTTAGAACAAAGTAGATTTTGCTAAAGACACTGGATTAAGTCTACCATCCACGAATAGGAATAGTTTCTCTGATGCATTTCCGGGCAGTTTACGTCGACCAAAATATCGCTCACAAACCATTGGTTAACCCAAGGTCATAGTAAAAGATACTTGCTGAAGCTGTCACGCCGAGGGCCTGCAACCAAAATCACTTAGTTACGAAGCAAACTGCTTAATCCACACGGCTGCAAAATTTGAATTGAAAGATGAGCATTTTTCAGAAAGTTATGCTTGGAGCTAAATCGGACAGAAGAGTCGGTGGGGAGTGTCAATCTCTTGCTTATTACTCCATTTTGTTTTAGCCAGAAGCCAACTCCGATCGAACAGGACCACACTTATAAGCAAAGAGTTCCGAATGTGTCCATCCTAATATTTTACGGTTTTCCAGGAACTGCACTATAAAGTGACCTTCCTTTCTTGAAGAAAAACACAAAAAACAAAACAAAAAGAAAAACGGCTGTGATTTCAGAGAAATTTGACAGCTATATCTAGCATATTGAAGAGCCTGCTACAAATAACAGGCAAATCTAAAGTCTCTTTTGTTAGGTAGTAATTTCTTTATCTTATTTATTCTATTGACATTTAAAACAATGTTTAGGGTACCTTTAGATCTGTAAGTGGTTTTCTTTGATGGACCATTTGCATTTCACTTATTAAACGAACGCTTGCATATAATATTATTCGTATACTTTATCCAATCCGACTAATGTACATTTTTTCACAAAAGCAATTTATTAGCGGAGTTCTGAATGTTTTAGCACTCCAAGATGAAAGCAGATTATTTGTGAAAATAGCAACAGGAAATATTCACTTTTAACTGGCAACGGCAAATATTTATAAGCACAGAACTTAATAATACATATCTTCCAACACGTATATTCAACCACTGTTTCATAGGAATCCAAAAACTTGCCTCTCGCGAACACAAACACATTTTGTTCATATTTACAGACTGGCGAACACTTATGCTCGCTGTCCTCCCTCACTCTCTTTCTCTTCCTCGGTTTCTCTCTCTCTCTTATACACACACACACACATAGATGCTCGGATATGCACGCAATGTATATATATATATATATATATATATATATATATATATGTATGTGTGTGTGTGTGTGTGTGTGTGTGTGTGTGTATACGCACATATAAACATACAAACGTACATATATATTATCTATACATTCATATATATATAAATAAATAAATATATATATATATATATATATATATATATATACACATATATACACAGATATATATGTATATATGTATATATATATGTATTTATGCATGTATATGCATATATATATATGCATATAAATATGTATATACATATATATATACACACATACATGAATATATGCACATATATTGTATATATGTGCATATATAGATAAGCTTGTATGTATATATATGTATATTTATGTCTATCTATCTATATATATATATATGTATATACCTATGCATATACATACATACACACACACGAACATTTCCAAACAGACTGACATATAATCCACGCAGAGTTACGAATGCAGAGAACACTAAAATATTTCATCTATCCAACTGCCACATTTTCCAGTAATTAATTCTTGCAATTAATTTTCCGCTTATACAAGTCCAAAATGGTGGATTGTTATTTTTTGCAGCCGAAATAGCACAATACAGTTTTGACATATGTCGTTGAGAAACCGTCCCTGGGCTACTTTCATTCATGTGTCATTTGATTGGCAAATTTCCAACTCAATTTGAATTGGAAGTTGTCAGCGAAATCGGCGATATATTTTAATGACATTATAATTTATTGGCAGAAGAGTGACAAAAAGTTAGGTTAATCGGTTCAAACATCCCGTAGCGCATGTACAGAAAAAGGGGAAAAAACCCACCAAAGAACAAAATCAACAAATTCCTTATAGTTGGATCCACATCACTTGAAGGAAATATTTGATGCCATGTTGGAAATCCTAATGTGAAGTTGTGCTGCAGTTAATATAAATTGCTTTCCAGAAATGATCCAAGCCTTACTCACAGAATATGAATGTATGTATGTATGTGTGGAGGTGCAATGGCCCAGTGGTTAGGGCAGCGGACTCGCGGTCATAGGATCGCGGTTTCGATTCCCAGACAGGGTGTTGTGAGTGTTTATTGAACAAAAACACTTAAAGCTCCACGAGGCTCCGGCAGGGGAAGGTGGCGAACCCTGCTGTACTCTTTCACCACAACTTTCTCTCACTCTTACTTCCTGTTTCTGTTGTGCCTGTAATTCAAAGGGTCAGCCTTGTCACACTGTGTTACGTTGAATATCCCCAAGAACTACGTTAAGGGTACACGTGTCTGTGGAGTGCTCAGCCACTTGCACGTTAATTTCACGAGCAGGCTGTTCCGTTGATCGGATCAACTGGAACCCTCGACGTCGTAAGCGACGGAGTGCCAACAACAATGTATGTATGTATGTATGTAGGAAGAGGGCAAACAGAGCGCCATAGCACAGTGCCTAAAATTCAACCCCTGCTGTCAAAATATATGACCAGATACTGCAATATAGATTAGGATTCAAGGGCACACAGCTATTCAATATGCCCCCGAAAGTGCTGAGGGACCTGCATGATGTGGAGGTATATATCTCCAAAACCAGACTGGATCTCCTATTGTCAAGTGTTCCAGATGAGCCCTTCTCATTTTACGGCAGGAAGTGGGAACTTAGGGAAGCTGCACCAAATTCCCTCATTCAACAAATGCTAGCTTTTAAAGCAGGATTACTAAAGATGTTACAACACCCGTGTGTGGAGCCCCAGCGTGGCCACAACCCTTGAGCTAAAACTAATGTGTGTATATATATATATATATATATATATATATATATATATATATATATATATATATATATATATTGGCTGTGTGGTAAGTAGCTTGCTTACCAACCAGATGGTTCCGGGTTCAGTCCCACTACGTGGCACCTTGGGCAAGTGTCTTCTACTATAGCCTCGGGCCGACCAAAGCCTTGAGAGTGGATTTGGTAGACGGAAACTGAAAGAAGCCTGTCGTATATATATATATATATATATATATATATATATGTATGTATGTATGTATGTATGTATGTATGTATGTATGTATATGTTTGTGTGTCTGTGTTTGTCCCCCCAACATCGCTTGACAACCGATGCTGGTGTGTTTACGTCCCCGTCACTTAGCGGTTCGACAAAAGAGACCGATAGAATAAGTACTAGGCTTCCAAAGAATAAGTCCTGGGGTCGATTTGCTCGACTAAAGTCGGTGCTCCAGCATGGCCGCAGTCAAATGACTGAAACAAATAAAAGAAAAAGAATATATACTCTTTTACTCTTTTACTTGTTTCATTCATTTGACTGCGGCCATGCTGGAGCACCGCCTTTATATGTATATATTCCAATGAAGCTGAAATACAATTGTTATTCTCAATAGCTGGGACAATTTTCTTTTCCTTTCGATATATATATATATATTTCCTTTCCTGAGCGTCCAATAATACTATCCATATCACGTCCTCACTTTGTTGTTTTTTTGTTTTTTTGTTATTGTGTTTTTGAACTATATATATATATATATATATATATATATATATAGTATTTTTAATACCAGCACGTCTATAAGAGATGTTATCTCTGGATGAATACCACAGTAAACTGCCTTTCAACGCTGTTTTTACATTTGGTATGATACTCCACCTCTGTCTCTCATACACACATATAGATACACATACATACATACATACATACATAAATACACACACACACATCCATCCATCCATGCATCCATACATACATACGTGCGTACGTACGTGCGTGCGTGCGTACATACATGAGAGTAGTACCTGTTGGCACTCCGTCGCTTACGACGTTGAGGGTTCCAGTTGATCCGATCACCGGAACAGCCTGCTCGTGAAATGAACGTGCAAGTGGCTGAGCACTCCACAGACACGTGTACCCATAACGTAGTTCTTGGGGATATTCAGCGTGACACAGAGTGTGACAAGGTTGACCCTTTGAATTACAGGCACAACAGAAACAGGAAGAAAGAGTGAGAGAAAGATGTGGTGGAAGAGTACAGCAGGGTTCGCCACCATCCCCTGCCGGAGCCTCGTGGAGCATTTAGGTGTTTTCGCTCAATAAACACTCACAACGCCCGGTCTGGGAATCGAAACCGCGATCCTATGACCGCGAGTCCGCTGCCCTAACCACTGGGCCATTGCGCCTCCACTCATACATGAGAGAGTATGGTGTGATAAAGAGAAAGACACAGAAAGATATAGATAGGTAGAAAATAACAGGATAGCAATTTCAGTCATTTTTTTTTTTTTTATAACGAAAGTAATACAATAAACTGTAAATAATTGAATAGAAAATAGAGTCAAATAAATAAAAGAAAGACAAAGAAACAGCAGTAATTCACTCCTGATTGTTATTAATAGTAATTATCTGATAGTTATCGTTATTGTTAGCGGCTCACACCAGTTACCTGTTATGGATAAGTAGGCAGTCGTTGGCAGTTGTTGGTAGTTCTAAGTAAATGTTAATTATCGTCTGTTGTTAAATGTTGGTCGGCTGTTAACAATGAAGTTTTATGATAATGATAATAATAATAATAATAATAATAATAATAATAATAATAATAATAATAATAATAATAATAATAATAATAATGATAATAATAATAATGATAATAATAATAATAATAATAATAATAATTCGTTTTATTGGCCACAAGGGCTAATATCAATTAAAAACATGTAAGGACAAAGACAGGACGAAGGTTACAAAAGGTTTTGTCCGAAAAGGTAGGAAAGTTCGTCTAAACAGAGGAAGAAAACGGAGAAAGATATAATAAATAAATAGATAAATAAATAGCTAAATAAATAAGTAGAACTCCCAAAGGAGGAGGCGCTTCGAAAAAGGAAAGGTTACACGTGGAAAAACCCATAAAACCACGGGAGCCTGGTCAGAAAAAATAAGAAAGGGGTAATAATCCTTTCTACTGGAAGCACAAGGCCTCAAATTTGGGGAAGGGATTAAGTCGATTGCATCGACCCCAGTTGCGTAACTGGTGCTTAATTTATCGACCCCGAAAGGATGAAAGGCATGGTTGTCCTCGATGGAATTTGAACTCAGAACATAAAGATGGACGAAATGCCGCTAAGCATTTTGTCCGGTGTGCTAACGATTCTAATAATAAACAAACTTTCGTGACAATTAGTAGGTTGTTAATAGCTTCTGCTTGGTCTTTGCTATTATTTGTTATTGAAGCTAAGCCAGTTTCTAGTTTAATTGTCATTTTATTGTCTGGGACCATCCCTAGTTCTATGATGCAAACAGCCTGTTTTGAAGTAAAATCTTGTATTAAAATTTCATGTTAATTTATGTTCCAAACACTAGCTTAATACTCTTTCACTTGTTTCATTGGACTGCGGCCATGCTAGGAGTTTAGTCAAACAAATCGATCTCAAGACTTATTTTTATGCGTGGTACTGATTCTATTGAACTCTTTGCTTGAACTGCTAAATAACAGGGATGTAAACAAACTAACGTCGGTTGCCAAGCAGTGTAGGTGGGAACATAGACAAACACAACGATATACACAGACCTTCAAATATATAAATGACGCGTTTCCTCACAGTTTCTGTGTGTAACAAATTCTCTCGCAAGGTGTGCAAAAATCAAAAGATATAAGAGCGAGATATATATATATATATATATATATATATATATATATATATATATATATATATATAGAGAGAGAGAGAGAGAGAGAGAGAGGTAAGGGAACAACAAACTAGGTGTATTAGTTTGACACGCTGGAAAAATGGAAGAGTTTTTGATGTTTCGAGTCTACGCTCTTCTTCTGAAAGGAATGAGGAAAGTAAAAAGATTGGAGAGAAAAGACAATGGAGTGAAAGAAAAACGTATCTGGATTAACGGTTTCACACACTGAATTTTATATATATATATATATATATATATATATATATATATATATATCAGGTCATTAAGAATAAAATGTCCGATTTTATTAAGCATCAAGTTTGACAGTCGTTAACTCTAATGTTTTATCCTGACAATTCTTTGTTTTACAACATTGATGAGTTACATTATCACTTTTCGAAATGCAATTCATGGTATCTGATTATTTTGTGAGTTTTCTGCTGTAAATCAATTTCTATGAACCTATGGATAGATAAAAAAAATTTCGAGTCTTGTGTTTAGAGCAGAAAAAAATATTTGTAACCATCTTTATATCACAGGGAAAGGTGGCGAGGTGGCAGAGTCGTTAGCGCACCGAGCAAAACGCTTAGCGGCATTTCGTCCGTCTTTACTTTCTGAGTTCAAGTTCCGCCAAGGTTGACTATACCTTTCATCCTTTCGGGGTCGCTAAATTAAGTACCGGTTGCGTACTGGGAACGATCTAATCGCCTGGCGCCTCCCCACAAATTTTGGGCCTTGTGCCTAGAGTAGAAAAAAATAAAATACGCCAAGGTTTATTAATCGCGCCCTAATTTCAGCAGCGCATATTCAAGGGGAAAAAAGTTTTAGTGCATTAAGGCCTATAAGACACAACTTAGTAATATTTCTGAGGCATCTTTTGAAAAATGAAAATGCGACTTGTATGACATTAAATACGGTATTCTAAATTAGTCTATGACGTTACATCAGCAATTGATGTAAGATGTAAGCTCAATAAACGCCGATAAACAGCTGGTATGATAGGAAAAGTGATTCACTCGTGGTTTCTTACAACCGTTTAATCCTGAATGCGATTAATGTGGGATATTAAACATCCCTCGTTACACGTTTTATGTGGTGGACATGATGCTTGATTTACTTCTCCTATTCATTAGCAATGATACCAAACGCCTACAATCAGCGGGTGGCAAAGCCGGATCAATAAAAATCTTAAAGAAAGAAATACTTCACGCTTTTAAACAGCAACAACAATACTGCCTATGCAGCCAGAGAGGATAATTTACTTGTGAGTAACAACGATCAAATAGTTGAAACTTGTTTCGATTTCTTAATGGAATTCAATAAGGAATACCTGCTATCAATACATTGTCATTTAGGAAATGTCGTCAGATTTATTTTTAATCTACGTTTCTCTCACCACCACTCCGTCACTCTGTCTGTCAGTTTGTCTGTCACTTATTCTTTCTCTCTCCCTATCTCTCTCCCCACCTCTCTCTCTCTCTCTCTCTCTCTCTCCCATACACACACTCGCACGCATATATTCATACATGCATGCATGCATGTATGTATGTATGTATGTATGTATGTATGTATGCAGCTGTCTCGCAGACATTGGATCCTTCTACATTGAATTATTCTACAACTACATATGTGTGTGAGTGTGTTTGTGTGTGTGTGTGTGTGTGTAAGTTAAAATTTAAATTTACATGTTGGGTATGTTCCTAGTAGTATGCCGACAAAGCACGTTCACTGTCTATGGCTACCTGGTGTCATCCACAGTAATTGCACAATAGTCACTGGATCTACCGCAGGAATTCCTCGGTGTACGTTGAGTTTAGCAGAAACGACAGAGACAGAAAATAAAGTTTCCCCTATATTCCATTTTCCGTCTCAATCGTTTCTGTTATATATGTATATATATGTACGCTATATACGTATGTATGTATGCATGCATGCATGTATGTATTTATGTATGTATGTATGTATGTATGTATGTATGTATGTATGTATGTATGTACTTCTAATTTATGATCAATGTGAATCGCGTATGGCTATTTTAAGGAAAGGTATTTAAACAATGAGAACACAGAGAGGTCAAAAGTGAATAAATGATAAATAAATGAATAAAATATTTGATAGAAAGATAAAACATAAAGGGTTGAGGTGGGAGGAGCTGTACCTAGACTTGTTGAAATACAAGTCGAGACATGTTTACTACACTACATAGACCAAAGTTTCCAGGCCATAAAATTTCAGGAGTAAAGAGAATTGAAACATTTTGTGAAGTCTAGAATCAAAACGAAACATTTTCTCTCATTATCACTTGCTGAACTAAAGCTACCGTTAATGTCGCACAAGCGGCACGACGACCGTAGTTTATGGAATTTTTGTATCTACGGAAATTGTAAAGTATGATCGCCGATTTGGGGATAATGTCCATAGTCTTATTCTCACGGAAACTTGAATAAATTTTAGCAATTTCAAAACTACACTTTAGTGCCGGGCCAACCAATGCTTTGTGAGTGAATTTGGTAGACAGAAACTGTGAAAAATCCCGTCGTATACATTTATATGTATGTGTGCATGTGTGTGCATATATACATGTATATTAATACATAGATGTATACATACATACATATGTATGTATGTATGTATGTATCTATGCATGCATCTATCTATCTATCTATCTATCTATCTATCTATCTATCTATCTATCTATCTATCTATACAGGTAGATACAGACACACACACCTACAGAGTGCGTGTCTCTGTCTTCATATTTATATTTTCCCCATCACCCGCTGGACACCGGTACTGGTTTGTTTACATCCCCTAAACGTAGCAGTGCAACAAAAGAAAGCAATAGAACAAGTACCCCCAATGGAGGTAGATTTGTACAACTAAACCGACAAAGCCTCGCTCCAGCATGGCCACAGTTCAACGACTGAAACAAGTAACAAGGTGACCCGAAAATATTCCTTCATTTCTATAGTGCTTTCTGAATGGAAGGTTCAATAGATGCGATATAGTGAGCGTGTTTAAACTTGTTCTTTCCTACTTATCGCTTCAGGTATTTTTCTATGATATATTGAATTTTATTTTATCTTATTTTTAGTTCTTGACCTATCTACTTTCCTTGAAGTAACCTAGCGTGACATACTGACCATAAAGGCAACCTTAAAAACAAAGCCTAGACAATATATCTGTATAAATGCTTGTGTGTGTGTGTGTACTTATGTATATATGAATTTAGAAAAAACGTCACATGTAAAAATAGTCAGAGAAAACAGGTCACACGGAAAAAAAAATAAGGTACAGCATACATTTAAATAACAAATTAGTTATTGTTTTATTGAAGGTATACAAGAGAACATCGATTCACTGAAATATCAATTAATCAAGTAAATAATTAGTTAATTGTTTAAGCAGTTTAATATTATTGGTTTCAAATTTTGGCACAAGGCCAGCAATTTCGGGGAGGCGGTAAGTCGATTCATCGTCCCCAGGGTTCAGCCGGTATTTATTTTATCGACCCACGAAAGGATGAAAGGCAAAGTCGACTTCGGCAGAATTTGAACTCAGAACATAAATACGGACGAAGTGCTGCAAAACATTTTGCCGGGCGTACTAACGATTCTACCAGCTCACTCAAGCATCCGACCCACAGACGTACAGTCTTCTCTCACTCACCGTCGTTTTTTAACGCTTCTATCCTAGTTGCTGCCCCTCGGAACTTGCTTGTTTTGTACAACTTCATTCGAGCACTTGTCTCTCTCTTCCTTTCATCTGCTCATTATACCTCAAACCCTGTGCAAAAAATAATATTCGAAGTGGTTTATATTATCGGAAAAATGATTACGTAGTATGCATGGTATCATAGTGGGGCTCTGATCAAAGACTTTGCAATTAAAAAAAGAAAACTTTCCAAATATAAATAAAGCGAAAGTATACAAAAATAAACATTATTATCCATCTTACTGTTAGTTTTTGTTTTATTTTGAAAAACAAAAAAATTACGTTACGGCTTATATGTTGGGTTACATATATATATGGTCACCGTGTAAATGTTGGATTATATATATATGTGGTCACCAAAATCTTTTAAGTTTTTGGGGGTCTATGGGTCTTCATCCAGCCATGAGTTTAGTTTTGTTGTTGCCGTTTGTTCCTTCTCGAGCCATGCCTGGCTCATGAGAGCCGGTTTCATGGTTTCATTGGCGTATAGGTGAACTGCTAGATGCAGGAGGAAAGAGTGAGAGAAAGTTGTGGCGAAAGAGTCAGCAGAAGTTCGCTATTACCTTCTGCCAGAAGGCCGCGTGGAGCTTAGGTGTTTCGCTCATAAACACATACATCGCCCGGTGTGAGACTCGAACCCGCGATCCCTCGACTGCGAGTTCGCTGCTCTAACTACTAGGCCATGTGCCTCCACGAGTCTAGAGTTTAGATTCACTAAAAGTATTGTAGCGTCACTTTTATTCAACAGATTACAGTGGTACCGTCAGCAAAGACAACTACAGGGTGTCCACAAGGTCTGGGTACATGGAATAAGTAAAATCCTAACATAAGCAATTAAACATAAGGAATATTAATTTCTTAAAGTATGTGTTAATCCCCATGTACCCAGACTTTGTGGACACCCTGTATATTGAGCTATTCCATAGGAGTGGTCAAAGTAATTGAGTCATGCGGAGCGGGGTTTCATGAACAATACTAGTTTCCAATGATTGAATGATCTAATGTCGCTTAGCTCAAGATAACGTATCCTATTCCCAAGGTAACCTTTGAACAATAAATTGACTATACCGCCAATGCAATTACGTTGTCAGGTTTGCCGTTAGTGCATGGTGATTTCTCTGTATCTACAGTATACGCATGTACGTAGACACACGTACGTACATACACACACATACAGACATGTACGCATGCATACGTGCACGTATGCACACAGGTATTTATGTACAGATACATAAATATATATATGTGTATATATAATGTATATGTATAATATATGTATGTCAATCTATCTATAAGTGTGTGGGTGTATATCTACATATATGCGTGTGTGTAAGCGTATATATCCACATATATATGCATACACATACATATATACATACATTTACATACATACACACACGCACAGGCACATACACATACACATATGCACACAAGCATTTATACACACATACATAAATATATGTATATATATATATATATATATATATATATATATATATATATATATATATATATATATATATGATATGTATATACATGCATACATACATGCATACATAGATACATGCATACATGCATACATACATAATTACATACATATATATATATATATATATATATATATATATATATATATATATACATATATATATATATATATATATATATATACATATATACGTGTGTAAGCATTTATATGTATATATATGCATACACATATGCATATATGCATACATATACGTACACTCACACACACACACACATACACATACACACACATATACATGTAGTAGGTTAAGGAATGCTGGAGAAGAAATGTTAATGCAGTACTGATGATATGGTACGAACTACTGACTCTTCAGCTTGTATGCGCGGCAGACTGTTCACGGCTTCATTTGATCTCTTTGCACGCACACGCAGCACGCGCGCATATGCACACGCACATATACACACAGGCATACACACAGGCATACACACAGACACATACACACACAGACACAGACACACAAACACGAATACAAACACACATACATGAAACTAGAGCCAGCCGTCACTTGCGAGCGAGTATGTCTTGGTAACATTCTTTTATTCTTATACTTGTATCCGTCATGTGACTGAGGCCATGATGGAGCGCCTCCTTCAGTGGAACAAATCGACCCCAGAACTTATTCTTTGTAAGCCTAGTACTTAACTTATCGCTCTCTTTTGCCGAACCAACATCGGTTGTCAAGCGTGGATGGAGGACAAACACACACACACACACACACACACACACACACACACACACACACACACACACACACACACACAGATATATATATATATATATATATATATATATATACGACAGGCTTCTTTCAGTTTCCATCAACCAAATCCACTCATACGGCTTTGGTCGTCCCGAGGCTATAGCAGAAGATATTTGCCGAAGGTGCCACGTAATGGGACTGAACCCAGAAACATGTGGCTGGTAAGCAAGCCATTTACCACACAGCCACTCATGCGCCATATAACGTTTTTGCTAACTGGTTTAGGTGGCTGTGTTGTTGCGAGTGAACATAGACTCCTCTCTCAGTCCTTTCACTCTTGAGCCAGTGGACGAAGGGAAGGAAGTTTACAGGTGAAGTGACTACACATTTGACTATTGAAGTTGTGCTTTTGGATGGCAATTTAGCACTGTTAGAACTCAGTGCACGCAGCGGAAGCTATAAAGTACTCAGTACACAAGTGCTCAGCTCTGAGTGCACTGCATTCTATAGCAGAAACAGCTGTAAGCTAATGCAGTTACGTAATTAATTTTCCATTGCGTTCCTTTAATTTCATATTACATCCTGCACTCGCTTAATACATTATTCTGAAGCATGAAGCATGTGTATATTGAGTTCTGACAGCAGCTTATAAGTATATCTATGCTTAAGCGAAATCTTTATATATATATATATATATATATATATATATATATATATATATATATATATATATATATATATATATATATATATATATATATGTATGTATATATATATATATGTATATATTTATGTATGTATATATGTATATATCTTTATCTATTTATCTATCTATATATGTATGTGTGTGTGTGTGTGTGTGTATTCATGTATGTATGTATGTATCTATGTATGCATATATAGATATGTATGTATATATACATGTATGTATGTATATATAAATATACATATATATATATATATATATATATATATATATATATATATATATATATATATATATATATATATATATATATATATATATATATATATATATATGTATAGATATATGTGTGTTTATATATATGTATATATATATATATATATATATATATATATATATATATATATATATATATATATGTATAGATATATGTGTGTTTATATATATGTATATATATATATATATATATATATATATATATATATATATAAACATAAATATGTGTATATGCATGTATGTATGTATGTATATGTTTGTATGCGTACATAACGAAAGGTAAGGCAGTAATGTGTCATTTGATGAAAATATACCTGACTGCAGCTGTACAAATACATAACGTGGATGCCTCCTGCTTACAACCAAGTATGTTTGCAAACATAATCTTCTATTCTGGTTTTCGATGGAACACTAATTCTGTTTAACACTCATTCCCGTGTTCGTTCAACTTGATCGGCAGTTGGGCAATGCCATTTCTTTACGGAGTAGAAAATACAATCTTTGGAATCTGCGGGTTTAAAAAAAAAACAATACCCGTTGAGATGTCTCTTCATCAATGCGACGAATGTTTGGCGCTACATCTGTCTATCTGTCTATCTATCTATCTATCTATCTATCTATCTATCTATCTATCTATCTATCTGTCTGCCTGTCTGTCTGTCTGTCTGTCTGTCTGTCTGTCTGTCTGTCTGTCTGTCTGTCTGTCTGCATGTCTGTCTGTCTGTCTATCTATCTATCTATCTATCTATCTATCTATCTATCTATCTATCTATCTATGTGTGTGTGCGTGTGTGTGTATGTGTCTGTCTGCCTGTCTGCTCGTCCGTCCGTCCGCCCGTCCGCCTGCCTGTTCGTCTGTCTTTGTCTATCTAGCTTCAGACACACACATACACAAACAGACAGACAGACAGACAGACACACACACACGCGGAGAAGTTTCGAGAAGAAAACAGAACTCAGTATATGAGCTTCTATGTATTTTTATTATTTTTGATCAGCAGAGAGTCACGATAGTGGCTCAAGGACCGAGTTTCATACATGGTCCCCATGAAATTGACTCCAGTTTGAAAAGTGCCATGAACGAAACTCTCAGTCCTTGAGCCACTTTTCTAACTTTCTACCAATTGAAAATAACACACACACATACACACATTACATTATATTAAAAAGCTTAAGTTTATGCAATAAATTTGATTCTCGTCTCCCTATTAAGCCATCCCATAAGTAAATGTTATGCTTATATTTTTAAAGTAACAGTTAAATAATCCGGTCTACTATAGGCTGAAGGTCTGAAATTTTGGTGGGAGGAGGTAAGTCGATTACATCGACCCCAGTGCGTAACTGGTACTTATTTTATCGACCCCGAAAGGATGAAAGGCAAAGTCGACCTCGGCGGAATTTGAACTCAGAACGTAATGGCGGACGAAATGCCGCGAAGCATTTTGCCCGGCATGCTAACGTTTCTTATTTCTTTATTGCCCACAATGGGCTAAACATAGAGGGGACAAACAAGGACAGACAAAGGGGTTAAAATGATTACATCGACTCCAGTGCGTAACTGGTACTTAATTTATCGACCCCGAAAGGATGAAAGGCAAAGTCGACCCCGGCGGAATTTGAACTCAGAACGTAATGGCGGACGAAATGCCGCTAAGCATTTTGTCCGGGGTGCTAGCGATTCTGCCAGCTCACCGCCTTACTTGCATTTAAATAATAACATTGATTTAACATATATGTTATGTAATACGACTGCTCCCACGCGCGGTGATAGCATCTTGTGTTATTTCTGTTGGGTGTATACTTATGAGTTAAAAATTCATAACTTCTTTTAGAAAAGTACAGTTGTTTCCGACAAGTACCTAACCGACCTCGCAACTCTCTCCATTAATGCAGAAAGGTATTTTGCACCTGCTTTCTGTCTCGACAACCTGAATATATTCTTAGAAAGTGGTTAGGAAAAAGAAATACGAAGTAGCATGAAAACATATTGAAAAGGAAAGCCATCTGTGCACAAAGAAGGAATTTCAGTGACGGCGCGTGACTTAATGGTTAGGGCATTCGGTTCGCAATCGTAAGTCATGAGTTCGATTCCCGGCTGCACGGTGTGTCCTTGAGCAAGACGCTTTATTTCACGCTGCTCTAGTCCACTCAGCTAGCAAAAACGAGTGGTATCTGTATTTCAAAGGGCCAGCCTTGTCACACTCTGTGTCATTCTGAATCTCCCTGAAAACTACGTTAAGGGTACACGTGTCTGTGGAGTGCTCAGCCACTTGCACATTGATTTTACAAGCATGCTGTTCTGTTGATCGAAACAACTGGAACACTCGTCGTTGTAACCGACAGAATGCCAGGCCAATGAGGAACCTCGAAATGTATTCAGATGAATATATTTCTGGAGTTTGGATGACATGCAAAAACTAATACTAAACAGAAGTAGAAATATTAATAAGTATTTTGAGGTCAATTGTATGAATTAAAAAAAGAAGAAACCCACGCATAGATAATCAAGGAAAAGCTGTATTTGAAAGCAAATTGATACAAATGATGTTGAGAATCCTTTTATCGCACTTATTCAATGAAACCACCGTTAGCACCAATGGCTGCTTCAGTATAGGGTCGGAAGCATTGACATATCAGAATCATATGAGCTTTATCAATTTTGGACATAGTGCTGTTTATGGCAGGCTTGAGAGATTGTATTGTGTTATAGGGGTGTTGGCTGACCTCTCTCTTGACTGTGTACCATATGTAATTGTTCTGTGGATTGAGGTCTGGTGAGTTAGGAGGCCATGTGTCTGGAAGAACATGATCATGAAAATTGGCACGCATGCACGTTTGGATTGTCCTAGGTATATGAGACGGCGCAGAGTCTTGGAAGACATACCGTCTTCTGTTGCATATTCTTAACTTTTTCAAGATCTCTGTGAAGACAGCGGCATTGACTCTTAAGCCATGTAAAACAACATTGAGGAGGCGTGACAACCCACTCATTACTGACGTCTCCTAGAACCATCACAATGACTTAGAACATGGTATGCATGACCGATGGATTTTAATTCAGGTTTCTGTATAATCAGCTGCCCTTCCTTCCGTTTAACTTTTGGTCTTGGTCGAAGTTTTTCTCCCAAAGCATTCCAGCCTCTTAGTGTTATAACTTGTTTAACAAGCACTTTGCACGGATCGAACGATTCTTTCTGCTCACAACAAACATAAACTGATCCCCCCACGTCATATACGACATGTAGCGGATGTCCTCATGCATACCTCTTCTGGTGATGCATTCTGAAACCCTGTGTTCCTTTCCAATAGCTCTGATTGACTTTCTGGAGTTTTTATCGATTAATTCTTGGACATTTTGTATTAAGTCATGTGTTCTGATGGTATTAGGCACGTGTGTATGCGTTTTGTGTTTAGCTGCTGATGTTGGATTCCCGCCAGTATTTTTCAGCTCTTTTTGAACTTTGACAACGAAGGATCAAGTAACTTTCAGGAAGCGAGCTATCTCTGTATCACTTTGCAGTGCTTTTAAAGCAACGATTACAGCGTGCCTTTTCGTTTGCCGAGTCAACTTGATGTCAGACATTATTTATCTGGAAAGTAAGAAGAAAGTGCTTTTGTAAAAAGTATCCTCAAAAACCTGATGCACCCTGTTATATGTAATAACTTAGTGATGGAGGTATAGTAGTTTTTGATATCAAAATTGAGGAATTTAGAACATTTGTTTAGATAAAATTTGAACTACATTATGATCGAATGTGCATTTTCTCGAAGTGACAAGGAGAATATGTCCTTCCCCTTAAGAATAATCTTATCAGTGGATTTTATCCTGTGTCCCTAAAAGATTTAAAACTTTAGACATTACAAACGTTTTCCTTATCCTATAGGTTATATGATATATTTTTTCTTGTAACAGCTCTCATCCACGTAGTTCCATATACAAATGCCGCTACACCTAATATCACGTGATCACGTGATAGATCAGACTTTCGGCTGCAGTTATACGTTGCTGATCACAATATGCTGCGCATCGTTTTAGCTTTCGAATGATGCTACCCCACTGGCTAGACGAGCGGGCCAACATTCCCAACTGATCGGAAAGCTTGTCTGTTGTAATGTCATCCATTTACAACCGAGTGGCCTGGAGCAACATGAAATGAAGTATTTAGCTCAAGAACACAGCGTGCCGCTTAGTCTGGGAATCGAACCCACGATCTAGCGATCATGAGTGCAACATCATAACCACTAGGCCACACACCTTCACTTACACCTAATATACATTTGTATGTTAAAATTTATATAATACAAATGTATATGTAATTTGCTCTGTACGGAACTAGGTAATGAGGCCACATCTTCTCCTTCGGTCCTCTCTGTTATTTTAACTACTTCTATACAGATACTCTCACATATTTACCAGTAACTTGAAACTTTCAACATTATTAATCTCTACTTATGCCTACGGTAATAATTATTTATTAGAGCTTTCGTAAGTCATCTATTTTTGTATACCACATGTCTTCCTAATACTTATATCCATAAAGTACTTTCAGAAATATTATTATTATTATTATTATTATTATTATTATTATTATTATCATTATTATTATTATTATTATTATTATTATCATTATTATTATTATTATTATTATTATTATCATTATTATCATTATTATTATTATTATTATTATTACTATATTTTCTTCTACGGTTTGTTTAGACTCACTCAGAACCACATATCGAATCTGTTATCACTTGTCACCATAATGTTTTTAATTAATAACCTAATGATGCCATCTTTTACAATCTACGTGATTCATCAGGCATCTTGTTTGATTTCACCTTTTTTACACGGAGTACCATCCTATTTAGCTTTCCTCTTCATTAATTTAGACATTAATTTCCTGCCTACACTTCACTCCTGGCATATCTATATTATTTGCTTGTTATTAATTGGATAGTCAGTTAAATTCGTTCGTTTTTCCTCCATTTTTTTTAAATGCTTATTTTTCATCAACAATTTTGACAAATCAGTCAATGATATATTTTTCGTTGTTCACGGTTTCTTGTCAACATTCCGTTAGCTTGTCAATGCCTTGGAGGTAGAAATCACCGGGTCTTGACTCGATGAATTCATTGAGTCCTGTTTTCAGCACCATGCCGTTGTTGAACGAAACACCTTGCAGACAGTTGGAGATCGACCGGAATAATGGTAATCTGAAATCGATATGTCAGGAGAATACGGCGAGTGCGGTACAACTTCTCAACCGAGCTCTTGAACAACATTTCTGGTGAAGTTAGCGACGTAGGGGTGAGTGTTGTCGTGTTGAAGAAGCACATCATGTAGATGGTCGGATCACTTTAGTTGAATTGCTTCTTAAGTCAGTGCATTTGCCAAATGTAAAACACTTCATTGATCCCTGTGGTTGCTTTCAAGCATTTCGTAGTAGATTAACACTTCCCAACTCACTAAATGTTCAAACGTAAATCATCGTTTAACGTAGATGCAGTTCTGGTTTGACTCGAGTTGCTGCTTACATGTCGGGCTTCAACAATTGTTTCCTCTGCTTCATACGGATGTAAAGACATAATTTTTCATCGCCAGTGACGATGCGGTAAAAAATATCTGTATTCACAAGTAGCTTGGCATAAATTCCGGTCTGTATATACATACACACACACACACACACACACACACACACACACACACACACACACACACACACACACACACATCTTTTGCGGTGCCCCAGCATGGCCGCAGTCTAATAACTGAAACAAGTAAAGGATAAAAAATAAAATACGCACACATACATATATGCATGTATAATATATATATATTAAATTTGGTTTTACAAACGCGAATAAACATACACAATACATGCTATGGAATGCTACTCGGAAGAGGATGATATTTCATCCGTACGTTACTCAGATTTTCTCGGTTCGTGCGAACGTTCAGGTAGCAAAAATAATACAGGTAATTATTTACATTGTTACGGTCTCTTAATTCTAATCCAGTTCAAATTCCACAGCTCAATAAATTTTCTGAAAGAAAAAACAAAACACAATTACAGATATATGCAGTGTGTCTGTAAAGCCATAGTGGGATTTTAACACACCGTGTAGTTTTGTTGCAAGATTGAAAGCCACCGTGACTTCACGGACTCACTGTATTTACGACGATAAAACATGAGAAAAGAAGAAAAAAGAACCAAAAAAGAAAAAAAGAAGAAAAGATTTTCACGAGCTGCATGTGAACATTTAATTGGAGAGAACTGAGTTCGAGTAAACACTTAAGAATTATTCGATACGTATAGTTCGCTATCTGGCGTTTACTGCTTACATTAACCTTGGGCTATATAACCAGTATGAATAGATAGATAGGTAGATAGATAAACTGATAGATAGATAGATAGATAGATAGATGGTAGGGTAGGTAGACAGATGGGCACATAGACAGAGAGACAGATAGACAACCAACAAGAAAGCTAACTAGGTATATATATATATATATATATATATATATATATATATATATATATATATATATATATATATATATATATATATATATATAGCTAGCTAGATAGTTAAATATCTGGTTAAATATTTAGCAATGTATATGGGTGAAGTGACTACAGTCTAACGAATCAGTTAAGCACACAACTAACTTCTTGCTATCATCTATCACAAATTATAATATATATATATATATATATATATATATATATATATATATATATATATATATATGTACTCTCTCGCGCGCGCACACACAGACAATGCCGTGTGTGTGCGAGTATGTATGTGAGTGCGCGTATGTATTGGTACATAAATATGTCTGTGTGAGAGAATTTACATACATGTTCACCTGTATTGTCAGTATATGCTTGTGTGTGAGTGTGTGTGTATACATACATATATATGTGCATACATACATGATCTGTCGACTACACAGTATAGTAGGGCCAGTTGGGCACCGTCTGTGAGAAAAAAAAGCACCATGACGCAATTCACTAAGCCAGAAATTTGGAAATGACATACTGTACTGCTTGGCATCCGCACCGGGATCTCCAATATGAACATTTCAGAGTGTTTGGGTGTCAATCTAAGGACAGTGCAATCTGAGGACATGTACCGAGAGTGATAAAAATCAAACATCCAGTCAACATCATAGTATTTGGAGTGGTCACTAGTGATGGTGACGTTATGCCTCCATTCATCTTCCCACAAGGCCCCAGACTCAACGCAGAGTCCTACATCATGTGCCTGGAGGAGGTAGAGATGCCTTAGGTCAAGAGGGTGGCTACTGGAAGACCTTATGTCAGGCAACAGGACTCTGCGCCACGCCACACAAGCAGGAGAACCCAGTCATGGCTGTCAGATAATTTCTGCGACCACATCACTCCTAATACCTAGCCACCTAACTCCCCAGACTGCAACCCCCTTCATTATTATGTGTGGGGCGCAGTTGAGTGAGAAACCAACAAAACTCCTTGTAACGCAAAAAAATGAACTGAAGGCAAAGATTGTCAGCATTCACCAACTTAAACAAGGAGACTGTCCAGAAGAGTTGCAAATAATTCCGAAGTTATCTGGAGGCCATGGTTGAATCCAGTGGCAAATTTTTTGAATAAATTTACACTTTAGTAATTCGGGATATTTTGATGTGAATTTGGTAAATATATCGGTTGAAATGAGATGTCAGTGTTATTTTCATTTTAGCGTAATTTAGACGACAATCTATTCACTGCACCATATACTTTTGCTTTAGCCTCAGGAAAAATCTTTTCCAGCTAACTATCGACACAGTTTGTGTAAGTATATGTTATTTGCAAGAAAGGTCATTGCTCCCATCTCTAGTTTTACGTGATACTCACAGACCTAGGTTTCTGGATGTTATCCGTCCTCAAACATGGCTTAGTAGTTAGGGTGTCAGCATCATGATCGTGAGAATGTGGTTTCGATTCCTGGACCGGACGACGCGTTGTGTTCTTGAGCAAAACACTTCATTTCACGTTACTCCAGTTTACTCATCTGGCAAAAAGAAGTTATGCTGCGATGGACTGGCGTCCCGTCAAGCTGGGGAACACATACGCCATTGAAACCGGGAAACCGGGCCCATGAGCCTGGCCAGGCTTTAAAAGGGCGCAGTTATTTTTTATTATATATATATATATCTTTTTTCTTATACTTGTTTCAGTCATTAGACCAAAACCTTGTGAGTGGATTTGGTAGACGGAAACCGAAAGAAGCCCGTTGTATATATATATATATATTTATATATGCATGTTTGTGTGTATGTTTGTGTTTGTCTCCTCAACCATCACCTGACAACCGATGTTGGTGTATTTACCCTCCCCCCCCCCCCGTAACTTAACGGTTCGGCAAAAGAGGCCGCTAGAATAAGTACTAGGCTTATGAAGAATAAATCCTGGAATCGATTTGTTCGACTAAAGACGGTGCTCCGGCATGACCGCAGTCAAGTGACTGAAACAAGTAAAAGAGAGAGTGTATGTGTATATATATATATATATATATATATATATATATATATATATATATATATATATATATATATATATATATACGCGCGACGGGCTTCTTTCAGTTTCCGTCTACTAAATCCTCTTAGAACGCTTTTGTCGGCCCGAAGCTATCGTAGAAGACACTTGCATAAGGTGCTACACAGTGGGACTGAGCCCGGAACCATGTGGTTGGGAAGCAAGCTTCTTGCGACACAGCCATACCTCTATGCATAAATGCACGTATGTTTGTATATTTCTTTGTGTATGCGTGCGTGTTGGTGTGCGTGCATATATCTTTGTGGATCTCTGTATGTGTATTTGTGTTTGTATATATATATATATACATACATATATACATGCATATATATATATATATATATATATATATATATATATATATATATATATATATATATATATATATATATATATATATATATATATATATAATTTTCCATGCAGTTCTAGGGTGTTTTTGTTTTATATATCGCTTCGTATATAACGACTTATTTGAAGATGAGCAACATGTGCGCTTATTTACTTTGGCGGTATATCAACCCAACCACTCGATGCATTTGAGTTGGGTAGATTTCTTCAGGCATTGCAATGACAACCTTCTTTTCTTCCATTGCTTATAACAGAGTCGGCTACATACGTGACAAGCTAGTGCAGTGTACTTCATCATCGCTGGATATTGATATTGTTTTAAATAGAGAGAGAGAGAGAGAGAGAGAGAGAGAGAGAGAGAGAGAGAGAGAGAGAGAGAGAGAGAGAGAGAGAGAGAGAGAGAGAGAGAGAGAGAGAAAAGAAAGGAAGAAATAAAAGGAAGATTGAAATGATATACAGAAATAAGGAAAGGAGAGAATTACACTAGACCGAAATATAATTTATGTTTTTTCTTTTGATTTTCGTGTTTGTTTTTGATATTTATTACATCTAATTATACGGAAAAGTGCTAAGACTAACGTTATCTATATCATTTGGATATCAAGACAATCAATTCTAGTTGGATGACATGTTACGTGTTGGTATACGAGTTTATTCTCATAACCAAATATGACTATTGATGCATTGGTGTGTATTTCACAAACAGGAAAGCTTGCTTAGAGGCAAACCTTAACACTCAACATTATTATCGTTTTAACCTACCTGGAACTTAAAAAAAAACAGTTTTGTTGTGTTTATGTTTTGTTGTTTCTCGACAAGAGTAAATAATAATAATAATAATAATAATAATAATAATAATAATAATAATAATATTAGTAATAATAATAACAATAACAATAAAAATAATAATAATAGTAATTTTTTTCTACTATAGGCACAAGGTCTGAAATTTGGGGGAGGCGACTAGTCGATTACATTGGCCCCCAGTGTTTCACTGGTATTTAATTTATCGACCCTGATGAAAGGTAGAGTCGACCTTGGCGGAATTTGAACTCAGAACGTAGCAACGGGCGAAATACCGCTAAGCATTTCGTCCAGCGCGCTAACGATTCTGCCAGCTCGCCGCCTGAATAATAATAATAATAATAATAATAATAATAATAATAATAATAATAATAATAATAATAATAATAATAATAATAATAATAATAATAATAATAATAATAATAATAATAATAATAATAATAATAATAATAATAATAATAATAATAATAATAATAATAATAATAATAATAATAATAATACCCTAATCAGACGGGTAGCCATGATGATGTGTATGTTGGGCTTCATATATTTGTACCTCAATGTCACTGCTCTCTCACTCAATTACGATGGAGATGAGAAATAGGTGGAGGAGGAAAAATAAGAATATAAGAATGAGAAAAAATAAGCAAAAAAAAAAAAACCAAATCTAACTCAAAATGATGGACATATTAATAAATATAGTCATGTGATATCGTAATAATTTTCACAGTAAAGTTTCTATCATAACATTCAGTGTAACATTTTAATGTAGGTTCTTCTATGAGTATTTGCGGAAGTACGATAATACGCAATAATTCGTGTTTAAGAGTGACACTCGAAACAGGTACTGCTTTAAATAATGGTTTCAAATTTTGGTACAATGCCAGTAATTTTGGGGGAGGAGCTAGTCGATTACAATAAGCATTGAGTTGGCAGTCACTTCATCAACTACGAAAGGATGAAAAGCGAAGACAACTACGGCAGGATTTGAAGTCAGAAAGTGAAGATGGACGAAATGCCGATAAGCATTTTGCCTGGCACGCTAACGGTTCTCTAGTTCACGGCTTCAATGCTACTTTAAATAAAGGTTTCACATTTTGGTACAAGGCCAGCAATTTTAGGGGAACGGCCAGTCGTTTACAACGACCACAGTGCTCAACTGGTACATTAAAGATAGCGAGCTATTGCAAAATAACGACGGGGTGATTGGAAAGCTAATTAGAAGCAATGAAAGAGAAACTGATAAGGAAACACGATCAAAGACAAAGATGAATTTTCTTAATAAAATAAGGAAGCAATAAAATACAAATCGGAAACTTAAAAACATTGAGGAGAAAGAAGATGAAAGAAAAATCCCCCAAAACAAAAATAACAACAACGACGACAACAACAACAACAGGAAACGTATTTTTTTTTTTAAGAGACGAAAATCAAAGCATATTTTAAAAAGAAAGAAAATCACACCGCGATTAAAGCTGCGCGTGATTCGACAAACAGGATGTGAGTTAAGTGAAAGAGTGGCTTAAAAGCTGTGGACTAAAAGTAGAAATAGATGGTCCGACTTTGGCTGTACGGGACCGATGTCATAAGCAACTAAATGGCTTTCGATTTAGACACAGGATCAGCAGTTTTGGAGGATGGGATTAGTCGATACCACTGACTGATACATCATATTATTGAACTCTGAGGAATGGGAGGAAAGGCAAAACTGACCTTGGGGTGATTTGAACTCAGAATTTAAAAGCCCCAAAACGAATGCTACAAAGGATTTTCTTTTTCCGATGCTCCAACGATTCTGCTTGTACTACACTTTTCAAGCAGTTATAAAAATATAAAATAATGAAAAACTTTGAAAAAGTTAAGCTAAAAAAGTTAAGCCTATAGGCGTAGGAGTGGCTGTGTGGTAAGTAGCTTGCTTATCAACTACATGGTTCCGGGTTCAGTCCCACTGCGTGGGACCTTGGGCAAGTGTCTTCTACTATAGCCTCGGGCCGATCAAAGCCTTGTGAGTGGATTTAGTAGACGGAAACTGAAAGAAGCCCGTCGTATATATGTATATGTTTGTGTGTCTGTGTTTGTCCCCCCAACATCACTTGACAACTGATACTGGTGTGTTTACGCCCCCGTAACCTAGCAGTTCAGCAAAAGAGACCGATAGAATAAGTACTAGGCTTACAAAGAATAAGTCCTGGGGTCGATTTGCTCGACTAAAGGCGGTGCTCCAGCATGGCCGCAGTCAAATGACTGAAACAAGTAAAAGAGTAAAGAGTAAAGAGTAACATTAAATGCTGACTATGGAATCTGTGCAGTGAGACGGTTGATTATATTATTTCCGGTTAACCAGTCCTTCTAAACTCCGAGTATATTTAGGACACGATAGAGTTAGCAGCTACGTCTATTGGATAATTCGTAGATACTTTTTGGTGGCGAGCTGGCAGAATCGTTAGCACGCCGGGCAAAATTGCTTAGCGGTATTACGTCCGCCTTCACGCTCCGAGTTCAAATTCCGCCGAGGTCAACTTTGCTTTTCATCCTTTCGGGGTCGATAAAATAAGTATCAGTCATCGATTTACCCTTTTCCCTGGAACTGCTGGCCTTGTGCGAAAATCTGAAACCAGTAATGTAGATACTTTAAGGAGAAAACGGTTAAGAAGTGATATAGCCGTGTACCAAACACAGAACAGGACAATGACTCGGCTACAGACATCAAGGACCTGCCGGTTCATACTGACAAGGAAAGCAAAGTAAGATATGATAATGAAAAACCGGAACAAAACCGTGTACTTTAATACATCTCGTTGTTTTTTAAAATCAGAACTTTGCCAGAACTGGGGCAGGCTGGGAGGCGGTGAAACTGGATTAAGTAGAATGCAGGCATGAAATGAAAACTACCAATAATAACTCGAGCGCTTGGTACATAAAAAAAATAGGAACCAAAATATATAAAGAAGACCAGGGCTCACAACAACATCAACATGGTTGAAAAGTTAGCCGCGCTCAGCTCAATTCATATCTTACGCATTCCGCTTATAGTACATACTCTATGCTATAACAACCTAATGGAATAACACAACTGGCATAATACATGCTCCTCGGAATCAACACAACACAGCACAACACACGCCTTACACAATCAATACAAAATAGAATAACACAGCACGAACTCGTAGATAATTGAGACTAAATACTATTACCCCGGCGATTCACGCGATTTATTTTCTACATAGCTTCCACGCCCATTAATATAACATAACCCTCTCTGTACGTGATCTACACGGTCGTCAGCCGACACCAAAAAAACACATAACGCCGATTGCATAACACAAACGAAACACAAACAGAATCCAACAAAATATCACGGCTTACATTGCAATACACAAACGAAACACTGAAATAACGGCAGAAACAATAAAGCAAATCCCCCACAAGAATGCAAAACTGATGTTGTATATATAAACACATTTCTGCATTCCCAAAAGACATTGTTGCTACACACATCACAGGAAGTCGGAGGTACACCTGTTGGTGAAGTAGGAACTTGCATGAAGCTGTTGAAAAATGTTATGACGACCACAACGATGACGGTGATGGTGATGATGATTATGACGATGATTGTGATGATGACGATGACGATGATGATAATAATAATAATAATAATAATAATAATAATAATAATAATAATAATAATAAGATAACTCGAATGTGGAATCTAAAAACAGAAACAATTCCTATCATAGTAGGTGCCTTAGGTATAATAAAAAAATATTCAGACAAATACATAACAAAAACACCAGGACTTACAAATATATATAACATACAGAAAATTGCACTACTGGGTACTGCACACATTCTACGCAAAACACTTTCAATACAGTAAACATAAGAGCACCACAACAAACCACAGCACATACCCAAGGCGCACAAAGCTGCGCTCGGTAGTGAAGTGAAAGCACGTTATAAAAATAAAACTACTGAATAATAATAATAATAATAATAATAATAATAATAATAATAATAATAATAAGGATAATGACGACGATGCTGATGACGACGACGACGACGACGATGATGATGATGATGATAATAATAATTGTAATAATAGTAATAATGGCGACGATGACGACGACAATGATGATGATGATGATGATGATGATGATGATGATGATGATGATGATGGTGATGACAACGACGACGACGACGGTGATAATGATGATTTCTGACATTAAGAAACAAGCTAACGAAATTGGGCAAGATTCCATAGCAGCTGAATAATAATAATAATAATAATAATAATAATAATAATAATAATAATAATAATAATAATAATAATAATAATAATAATAATAATAACAATAATGACAATAGTCATAATAATGACAACAACAACAATAATAATAATGATGATGATGATGATGATACTACTATTACTACAACTACTACTACTGCTGCTGTTGCTACTACTGCTGCTGCTGCTGCTACTACTACTACTACTACTACTACTACTACTACTACTACCAATAATAATAATAATAATAATAATAATAATAATAATAATAATAATAATAATAATAATAATGATAATGATAATGATAATAATAATAATAATAATAATAATAATAATAATAATAATAATAATAATAATAATAATAAGAAGAAGAAGAAGAAGAAGCTGACGTGACATGTATCAACAAATTGCTAAATGCAACGCGCTGATATAACAGCCTCGATTTGTAAGTATGCGTTCAAGATGACTCGTTTTAAAGATCAACAAAGATTAAGAGTTGATATCAATAAAGTACAAAGAGAGATAACAAATCGCAACATATGATACCAAATTGTATTATTACTCAGTTAAACAATTTCCTATGCGTCAGCATACTGACTACAATAGATGCAGCTGGATTAAATAAACAACATGTTATTTAGAGAATAGAGAAGACAACTGCATGTTATCTATTACCTACAGAACTGATAATCTACATAAAACAAGTAAAATAACCCAGATGACATTATGTGACTCTTCTAGAAAAATTACCAATAAAATTCGTACCGTGTAATGATTTAACGCTATATAAATAATGTCTATACGCGACAGCAAGTACGCTTATGCCAAAAAAGAAGTATCTATTTTAAATAATAGATGAAAGACAATTACTTTCAGAACCGCGCCTTTGCAAACGAATCCCAATAGTTTTATGGGACAAGAATGTCTGCTGCGTCCCCTTGTTGGCTATTTTATACATCGATTATATTGGACAGCAAGAAAATTCTCAAGTGAACTGGTTTTGTCATTAAAGAACTAGACTGAATCTGAAGTCAATAATTTTGATATACACACATACAGGCGCAGGAGTGGCTGTGTGGTAAGTAGCTTGCTTTCCAACCACATGGTTCCGGGTTCAGTCCCACTGCGTGGCACCTTGGACAAGTGTCTTCTACTATAGCCTCGGGCCGACCAAAGCCTTGTGAGTGGATTTGGTAGACGGAAACTGAAAGAAACCTGTCGTATATATATATATATATATATATATGTGTGTGTGTGTGTGTGTGTGTGTGTCTGTTTGTCTCCCCCAACGTCGCTTGACAACCGATGGTGACGTGTTTACGTCCCCGTAACTTGGGGCTTCGGCAAAAGAGACCGATAGAATAAATACTAGGCTTCTCAAGAATAAGTCCTGGGGTCAATTTGCTCGACTAAAAGGCGGTGCTCCAGCATGGCCGCAGTCAAATGACTGAAACAAATAAAAGAGTAAAAGAGTATATATATATATATATATATATATGTAAATATCAAACAATGAGAATGAGTGCTCAATACTGCGTTGGTGGATAAAATTTATTTATTTGTGTATTAAGGCTACCATTGGTTTCATGTTAAGAAAAACATCTTAATAACTTAATTTTTCACGTCGATCGTATTGAGGAATGGTGTTCGTCTCCATTTGGGATGAAAACACGATAAACCTCGGGAATTCACAAAACAAGAAATCGTAAAGAAAACAAGAAATCAATGCATGGCATCTTTTAAGTGATTATCTTCCAAGGGTTTGACTTTTAGGGTAAAAACGGTATTTATCTGCATTATATATTTTTTTCATTATCACAATATGATGGAGTGGCACTGCTTGTTACGGGCAAAAAAAAAAAAAAAAAAGGTGTCTTTGTTCTCCCCGTTGGTTTCTGGAGCCAATAAATATGGCATCATCTTGGACGCTACCCAAACTGTATTCAGTGGTGCCTTAGAAACACCCCTAATAATTATTGTTACTTTTTCAACTCTTCTGCATAGAAAGTCTTGAAACAAAATCTGTTTGCTACGTGTATGATTCAGTATGACCATGAGGTAGAGAATAGGAAACCAGATATAGTGATAATTGAGAAAGAAAGCAAACAGTGTTGGACTTACAGAAATAACATTCCAGCTACCAAGATACGCGATAAAGAAGACAAAAAGTCGATAGACATGACAGTTAATTTGACAGGTTAAGCAGCTGTGGTCGCTGAAAATAGGCGGTAGTAATATTGAAGATTGTCACAGCCAGCTTTGGAAACAGTGAGCAAAGATCGTGAGAAGTACATTGAACGAATACAAGCTGTGATTCGGGTGGAGCACTTGCAGAAAGCAGCAATGTTTGAAAGAGCTCGAATACTCCGGTGGGTGCTTGAAAAACTAGGGGGTGTTACCGCATTTCACTAGTAGTAAACAGCTGACACCGTGATACACCCACAGCGTTAGAAGCAGAGCAAAGAAAGCATAACAACAACAACAACAAGAATAACAAGAACAACATTAGCGAGGACAACAGCAGTAACAACAACATCAACAACAACAACAATTCTTTCTAATTTTGGTACAAGGACAGTAATTTTAAGAGAAGCGGGTTAGCCAGTTCAACTGAACTGACTTCTTAGCTGGTACTTAATTCAATCGACACTGAAAAAATGAAATTGACCTCGGCGGGATTTGAATTTACAACACATAGAGCCTGAACAAATACATACATACATACATAGATACATACATGCATATAAATACATACATGCGTACATGCACAAATATACATACATATATACATACATACGGATTCATATCCACATGTTCAATAAACACATGCATATCTATGTTTATTTAACACGGATATGGTTCCGTGTACATATTTATTCATAGCTCCAATGTACTGGCACACTAGCTATATACAGAGGGGGGTCGTTTGCATTGTACAATTATGTAAATTTCGTTATTCTTGGCATAATCATAGTTTACTTTTCTAAAAATATTCTACTTATTTTATTTTTGTCAACAGATTTCTGATGACTATCTACTAAAGGACGAAACCTGGTTTGATATTCATTCCGAACTGCTTAAAATTTTGAGGTTTCATAACCGCAGATTGTACTGTACAGCGACACTGATAGTGCATTTATGCACACACATATATAAAAATCATACACACACTCATATATATATATATATATATATATATATATATATATATATATATATATATATATATATATATATATATAAAGTGAAGTGCATTGCCACTTAAGTGTGGCTGACCCCTAGGGGTCAGCCACACTTAAGTGGCAATACACTTCACTTTATCGTGCAGTTACTGTTAATACTTCATTTAGAGAATTAACATATATATATATATATATATATATATATATATATATATATATATATATATGGGCGCAGGAGTGGCTGTGTGGTAAGAAGCTTGCTTCTCAACTACATGGTCCCTGGTTCAGTCCCACTGTGTGACACCTTGGGCAAATGTCTTCTACTAAAAGCTTCGACCCGACCGAAGCCTTGTAAGTGGATTTGGTAGACATAAGCTGAAAGAAGCCCTTCGTTATATATATATATATTTGCGTGTCTGTGTTTGCACTTCCACCATCGCTTGACAACCGATGTTGGTGTGTTTACGTCCCCGTAACATGGGGTTTCGGCAAAAGAGAGCGATAGAATAAGTGCTAAGGTACACAAAGAACAAGTCCTGAAGTCGATTTGCCTAAATATGAACGCATAACTGACTTTAGTCTCAGTATATATTTTAATTCATGATCACATACCCATTACTGTACATATGTCATCTCACTACTTTAGCGCATGAGTTTTTGTATATTTTTGTAAATTTAATTATCCCCCCCCCACAAAATGAGCAATTATTATCTCCCCTGTCCCGAGTAATAAAGATCACCAATTACCTCCCCTTAGATTTTCCTACTTGTTGTTTCATTCACAAACTTTCATACCAGAACATGGACAAAAATCTTCTTAAGAAAATACGAAATTACAATAATTTCAATGTCATAATTAACGAAAGTGAAACCGGTCGAAAAACACAATACTCTTTCACATAAAAAATATATTAAAATATATTAAAACTATGTAAACTGTATGCATTTTCCATCTTTTATTTTATATATAAGGTTTTTCATTATAACTCACCACATATATATACACATATACATACATATACATATATATATTCGCCATGATAGATCGCTAACCACTACACACATCATTTTCTCTCCTTGTTTCTTTCTGTGGAAGAGCGTAGGCTCGAAACGTTAAAGACTTTTTCAATTCCCGAGCGTTATACTAATACATCTATTTGTTTTCTACACCACCTGTCTTCGTCTGTTGCTTTTTTTGTGAATTCTCCCTATACACACACACACACACACACACACACACACACACACATATATATATGTATATGTATATGTATATATATATATATATATATATATATATATATTATGTATATATGTAACAGAAGCAAGCGCAGTTAGAGATAACAAATGTACCATATTACGTAACAGGTAATTTGGATTAGGTGATGGATATGTTGGATTTCAAAGTGCTACCAGCGCACGCGATCAAAACCGTACTAGAAAACCGCTAATTAAGGTTCTCGTGTAACTTTAATATTCAAGCATAATTCTTAGTAACAGAGACCCACACTGAGCAAGCTGATGAGGCATTTGCGTAAGATTTACAACTTAATGGTTATTGTAGCTCTAGCACAGAGAATAAATTTTATAGGTATGATAGCGCATATAATCTGGCGTTAATTGAAGTGCATGTTATGAGCGTGGAAGCCATCTTGCATAGATATTCACATACTCATCCAATGCCTGTTGGTTTATGTTGAACAACTGCAATCGGTTACAGAGACGGTTCAGGCTGTCAGGTAAGGCAATTGTAAAGATCGTGCTTTTGCCATTCTTTTACATTTTCCGGTGGAAACCAGCAGATGTCTGTGTGTAAATTGCTTGCTAGTATACTTCCTTCTGCTTATAGAACTGATGCGAAATTGTGCAGTTTATGTTTACAGATACGATATGAGATGTGCAGTGGATGTAATTTCTTCTCGATTTTTGCTTCTTGGTGAAAATCTCAGCTTCACTTTTGTTTATTCTGATAATATCATCTATTTTCGGTTGCGTTGCTTTCTACTAATGTTGATAAAAGAAACGGCGTATTACGCTCGGATGTGCCATGTTGCTGTTTAGCACGACTGTTTAAATCATAGTATTAGATTTTCATTAACGATAGTTTTAAATATATAATTAGTTAATAAATTGTTTGGAAATAGAAATTATAAATATAGAACCAGGCGTGGTTGTATGGTTAAGAAGTTCGCTTCACAGTCCCGTAGTTTCGGGTTCAGTACCACTGCGTTCAATTCCAGTTTAGGCATATGTCTTTTACAATAATCGTGATCCGATCAATATCTCGTAATTGAATTTGACGGAGGAAAACTGTGTGGAAGCCTGCCTATCTATCTATCTATCTATCTATCTATCTATCTATCTATCTATCTATCTATCTATCTATCTATCTATCTGTCTGCCTGTCTGTCTATATGAATCGTAAAAAGTATTTCTCATTCAGCTAATTCATTGCTCATGTTTCTTCATGACTCTTAGAATCACACAAATCTACGACCATTCAGAGAGAGAGAGAGA